>NC_052572.1:33280601-33580601 GCF_016699485.2 Gallus gallus
ACTAAAAAATTAAGCAGGGTTTGATGATGTCGTAGTCCCAAGCTGTGTAGCTATGTATGTGTTGGTAGCAGTGTTCCACTGAATATTTTGAGGGTAAAAACCATGGGCATTTTGGAGGCATGAGTTAAAATCTAAGACTTTTTAAAAATTGTTTTTAGTTTCATAAGAATTAAGTCCATGCATGTGCACAAGGACTGTTGTAGGAATTTTACTAGAAACTGCACTTTCATGGTTTTTCAACTTTAACTAAGTATCACTGCATGGAGATTTCAAGAAATATCGTTTGGGAGAAGAAGTGAGTAGGCAAAAACAAATCAAACTAAACCAAGAATAATACCGTAGAGGAACAGGGTTAAAGTCAGTTGCAAGACTTCACTGACATGTAGGAGCAAGGATTTGATATATTCTGTGACTCTTAAATGGAATTACATTGCACAAAACTGTGCATTTCACTTTTGATGGAGGAAATTAAAAAGTACTGAAACAGTATGAAGTTAATCATTAGCTAAATTAATTCTCATAGCTCAAAAGTCAGCAATATGTAATAGTTCTAGACTTTTAAAAAATGTAGTTCTTGTCAACATGAATGAAAACGGCTGTAAGAGATCAAAACTGTCTTTCTTCTTTAGTTATTAATGTAACTCTACTGCTTGTATTACACATAGAATTATTTTTTTTTTTTCACTTGTGGCTGACCAGTACTAAAATTATAGGAGGTGCCTATTTCAATTAAAAATATCAAGCATATAACAGAAATAAAAATAGATTTCCCTTCTAGCATTGTGTTCATTCTCTAGGATGCTTCTTTTCCCCCAATACTGTATATAGTACTGAAGTTTAGGTTACATGAGCAAAACCCCAGTTATCTTTTAAGTGTTCCTTTCAACGCATGACTTCTCTGCTCATTTTTCTATCTGACTTCTATTTTTTCTGTCATGTAGTTTTCTTTTAGATATAGGCTTGGCCTTTTGTAGATAATATAGGTGGAAATGACATGTTTGCAACTACATATGGCCTAAATTATGCAAAATATGTTACAAATTATTTACAGAATGGTCAGCAAAGCATCGACAACTTTCCTGTGCTTGTTTGCTACGTAAGGAGTTATGATTTTGTTGAAACAAATGCTTGGTAATTCTAATTTGAAGTTTATTTGTAGAAACTGAGTTTGTAGTAGTTACTATGAAAAGCTTTATGTTCTGCATAGCAGTAAATCATATAGATATGCCTTTTACTCTGTTTCCATCAAATACTAAGCATACTAGGTAACAGCTTGGTAACAGTGTGATTTTTTTCAGTCCTCCCATTTCTCCTTCGATTGGCCTGAATTTGGAAATTGTTTGATTTCCTTGGCCTTCTTTTTATGCTACCTTTTCTAATTTTTGTCAGCATACCTTATTTTTATTATGTAGGGAATTCCTATATTTGAGAGAGTAGGAATAGCTGAGAATAGTACCTGAAATACTTTCTTCTCTAATGAAATGAGTATTCATCTTCAGAATATGTTCAAACAGCTGCAAGTAAATCTGGTTGCTAGAATATGACTAATTAGGGGAAGTGTGTAATATAAAACTATAATGTCTTGAGAAGACTTACTTCTAGTTCTACTTTTGCTTATTGAAGACCACTGTTTCATATCTGATGTCTTTGCTGTTATTGCACCATTGGCAGTGAGTTTTTCCTAGTCAGTACAATACAATGTCAAGTGTGTCAGCTGAAGGCACTTGCCCTGATTTTTTTAAAGTAATCTGTCCTTCTATTTCTGCAAACTAATAAAGAGGGAGCTTGCATCATCCTTCCTTTCAGCAGAGGTGTTGGGGTGCTAGCCTCCAGCTGTCAGATTGTGTTGACCATCTGGGAATTCTATTATCTTTGTTTGGCACAGCTGTGTTAGCAAGGTGAATGTCTGTCCCCAGCCTTAAAGCACTGTGAAGGAGGTTTGAGCTAATGCATTTCCCTTTGTAATCACTGTAGACGACAACATACAAATAACTGTTGTTTGTGCTGAGCTACCAGTGTTTTGCCTTGTGGTTGTGATGGGGCAGGTATAATCACAGGTGAGTTTTCATTACTACTGAGAAGCTGAGATTACTACTACAGCTGTGAAGGAGTAATATATCAAGCACTGTAATGTGAGCACTCTTCATCATACTCACATGAGCCCACCATTGGGCATCAAAGGTGTGCTTTAAAAGATATCTGAAATCATTGAAAATACCTGTTGATCTTAAAAGGTATTTATAAATGGCTGGAGGTGAGTAGTGTGTGACAGTATTGCGTTGTGTCAAGGAGCTAATAGGAACTCATTGTTAGCTGAGAAAAGTCCTGGAATTTAATAGCTTCATGAAATTACATATCTGCCTCAAATAACACTGAGATCTGGGATTGCCATTTTAAATCTTGAGTTTGACTACAGCACTCGTGCTGAGTATATTGGCATTATGGCTGTAGGTTAAAAATGTGCATTTCCAAAGTGCTTTCTAACTAAAAATATCTTTACAGAACTAATTAAGATCTGTTTTTTTTTTTTTTTCTTTCCCATTTGATAGTATATTGATACCTACCAAGTAGACATTTTATCAGAAACAAGTCTAGGAGTTAAAACATTTAGTCAAGAAATTGTAACTGCGTTTGAGGTTCAATACCATAATAGAACAAATTGCTGCAGAAGAAATGTTTTTATAAATCAACCGTTTTTAAGGCTAAATTTGGATTTGGAAAACATGGTTTTGGAATGTTTCATTAACAATAAAGGGTCTGTTTGTTTCTTCTTTGTTTGTTTTGAATTCATATATATATATTTATATATCAGTTTTATTTAAGTGGTGTACTGTGTTTCTGATTTTATTGTTACTAATGTAACCTATCTACACTACCATTTTTGAGGAATTTCAGCAGCCTTCTTTAGGAGAGCTGGAGTGTCTTATCACCATGCAAAAATCTGAAATTGAGCTTTTAAAGGAAAAACTGAAAAAAGCAAGTCTTAACCTGGTGGAGCATAATTTGTACACTACAGATACTCTGAAAACCAGCAATTTAAGGAGTGGAAGAAAGCATGAGGTAGGGTAGTTTATTGTCTAGTGTATTTGTGTCTAAATAACACTGGTAATGCCAAATATTTTTGCTCAAGTGTCCAGATAATAATTGTAATATCTGTTGATACTGCTTATAATTCTGGAGCTTGTTTGAATGGTTTTTGTGTTATCTGCCAAAGACTTGTTAGAGTAGCTGTTGGGAGTAGAAAGTTTTACCTTATTAAATACTGAATAAGGGATTCTTAATTAAATGGAATATTTGGAGGCTCAAGTCTTTGTAGGTTTGTTAAAATGAATATTTATCAAGTATTTTGTTGTATTTATCTGAATGACCATCTTTTCCTAGAAGGAAAGTGAGAGAAACATAAACAGTTATGCTTTTATAAATGAAACAGTCTTTTTTTTCCCAATTCGTTTTTATAATATGACATAGCATTTTTTATCTGTAAAAAAATAATAATAATAATAAAAAAATCACAATTGTGTCAATTTGAAATTCTCTCACTTTATTCTCTGTAGTGCTGGACTGCCCCTTTGGTGATAACCTATCATAAATTTAGGCACTAGATAACAGTAACATCTGTAAGCTGTAGCTAATTAAATGGATCTGTAAATGATTCTGTGACTTAATTTGATTTATGCAGTGAGCCTATGTCGTTTTGTTTGTGAGTGTGTTCAGTTCCCTTCCAGTGTAAATGTTAAATTGTGATTGCGTAGAATATGGAAAACTTGAAATAGGTTTGTAGAGCATGGAAGTAAATAGGAGCATGCTTCTGTGTGGTGAAAGTAGTCTGCAGGAGTGGACCATCAAGTTCTGCTGCCTTGGAAAACTCAAGTCTTTCTCATTATTTCATATTTTTTGCTTATACAACTATATGGCTTGTTCTGTGGTAACAGTATCTACTATATGTTATTTTGTCAAAAACATGGATTTTAGAGTTTTCTTTTTTAGAGCACTTAAAGCTTAATGTTTGGTGTCCCAACAAGACACAATGGTTATCATAGGTTTTGACATAGTTGCTCTACTTCATAGGGATATTTAAGAGAAATCTTCTTGTTGCTGAGAATAAAATCATTGTAGAATCATAGAATGACATGGTTTGGAAGGCCCCTCAAAGACCATCCAGTTTTAACTCTCTGCTGTGAGCAGGGCTGCCTTGCATCAGCTCAGGCTGCCCATGGCCCCATCCAAACTGGCCTTGAATGCCTCCAGGATGAGGCACCCACAGCTTCTGTAGACAAACTGTTCCACTGCCTCACCACCCTCTGTGTAAAGTATTTCTTCCTAACTTCTAATCCTAATCTCCCCTCTTTTAGTTTATAACCGTTCCCCCTTGTCCTTTCATTATCAGACTGTGTAAAAGTCTGTCTCCATCCTGTTTATAATCTCCTTTTTAGTATTGATAGACCACAGTGTGATCTCTTCAGAGCCTTCTCTTTTCCAGGCTGAACAAGCCTAACTCCATCAGCCTTCCTTTGCAGGAGAGGTGCTCCCACCCTCTGAGCATCTTTGTTGCTTCCTCCCACTCCAACAGCTCCATGTCTTCCATTTGCTAGTTTTTCTGACTTTTCCATAATATAGCTAAATCAGCATATTGTTGATTTATTACAATTCTGTACTATGCTTGACTTTCCTTCTACATTCCCCAGTGCTGGCAGGGGCCTGCAAGTGCTCCTGTGAGGTGAGACTGGGGTGGCCCCGTGCCAAACATGACCGCTTCCAGCCAGCTCCAACAGTCAATCCATAGAGCACTGTTGGGCTCTGCAGCCAAGGTTTGTCTAAATGGTATACTGCATAGGCAGAGAGGAATGAAGAAAAAAGGTGAGAAATACTTCTGCAAACGCCAAAGTTGGAGAAGGAGAGGGAGGAGGTGCTTTAGGCACCGCAGCAGAATTTCTCTGCATCCCATGGAAATGGCCATTGTAGAGCAGATATCCACAGTGTATTCCATGACAGATCTTGCAGTTTCTCATCTCCGTAGCTGTGGCCTGTGGAGATCCTATGCAGGCTCTGGGTGAATATGGTGAACAAGGAGCAGGACTGAGGAGCTGCTAGGACTGACCACAGTCCTGCTTTACATTCCCTTCCATGCTGCTCATCCAGAGATAGAGAGAAACCAGGGGCGCTGGAGTGAAGCAGAGCCCAGGATGCAGTGGGGGGAGAAATGTGCCATTTTGGTCACAAACTGGTTTATTCCTGATACAGTGATCAATTACGCTCTTAAGTGAGGCTAAATTACAACTTTAAAATTCAGTTATATTTTCCTGGTTTGATATGTAGATCCAGTCGTGCTCTTTCAATACTATTAGAATTATTTGATATGTACATTTTTTCATTTGTTTACACAATCTCTTTTTAAATTTTGGGAAATAAATTGACAGACTAAAAAGCCTTCGTATTTAGGCAAAATGATAAGTTTTAGAAACATTCTGGCTTTAGGATCGCAGAATATACATTGGAAATACAAGTGACTATTGCTATTTTTGCTGATATCCCACTGCTACAGAATCTTTCCATCACAGATAATTGGGGAAAAAAAAATTGGAAAGATGACACTTGGGACAAAACAGAAACTTGCTGCCAGTGTGGTAAATTGAGATGTGGAGCCATGTAACCATATACCTCAAACTGTTTGATTCTGTAGAGTGCATGGGTATGTATGTATTCATGGGCTAGCACAAATTATTGGGAACTACAGAAATCCAAATCCCATGCCTGCAGTGGTACAGAATAATAAAACCACATTTGCAATACAGACAATACAGTGGTTATAGAGCTTTGTTGAACATGAATGTTTGTTAGGTTTTTGATGCTATTAAGTGCATACTTAGTGGCAAGTATAACCCATACAGCCCACTTTCTGTGAAAAGTGGTATAGTGACTTACTCTTTTCTGTAAAGAATTGAAAGTCAGTTGCTTGATCTTCCTTGAGCTATGGAAGCTAAAACTTTATAACTTAGTGAGCTGTGATATCTGTAACCATATTAATCAGTCATCCTTATTCTTCCTGGCTGATTCAGTAACACAGCCCTTGTCTGTTTACTTTTTCTGACCTAAAGCTTGTAGGATACATGGGAGTTGTAATTGTTTTGTATTGATATGTGTTCTACAGCATTTCTCTTAGTTTTTATACAATTTCAAGATACAATAGATCTCTTAATATGCAGGAATTAACTCATGTTCCGGTTGAAACGTAAGACATCAAGAATTGGCCATTCTTCTAAAAAAACCATGCATCTTCTGCTCTGTCAGCCTGTGGCTCACCTTCAACATTGTTTCTTATTTTTTTTCAATTGATGAAATACAGTAAGATTTCTGCCCACTGCGTTCAGAGCTGCATCTTGGCAGTAGACATTGATCTGACTTGTGTGTTTCAGAAAAGTTATCCAAGACGTTTCTTGCTGAACTTCCCTGCTATTTTTTGTTATTGTGGCTGGTTTTGTTGTTTGTTGTTGTTGTTTGTTTTGTTTTTAGTTTTTATTTTATTTTTGTTTTATTTATTTATCTGGCTTGCCTTATGACTTTTTTTTAATAAGGAATTTGCCTTATGACAAATTATGACATAGTTTGATCATGATTTTCATCAAGATCATTATTTTCCCTGTCTTCTACTCACTGTGTCTTTCATGATACAGGCTAGTAACAGGAAATTGTTTAAAAAGAGACATCTGTGCTTCTTGTGCTTCCTGTACTACCTCTACGATCATTTAATGTGTATTAGGCATATTCACTTATCAGCCATTTCTTCACAATATATCTTCCACCACCTAGTTTCTTATCCATTAATATTACAAGTCTTGTTGTTTCTGTTTGTCTGCTACTTGCTTTGGTCTTTTATAAATATGATTTAAGATCATTTGTTGGAAAGGTTACTCTTGGTACCCTTGACTGACTTGGATTCCTGTTCTTTGCTCATAAAACTGGACTTTTTGATATTCCTAGACATTTAGAAAATATTTAACACACACACACATGAAAGTCGTGGTGTATTTCTCATACAGATTTCTAGATTTACTGCAGTGTTTGAAGATGGAATTAAAAATTATATGCCTAAGCTTGATGGTAGCAGCAAAGTTTTCAATTGTGATAAGAGAATTGCAGATGCCATCTTCCAAATTGAGTTCTGTAGCAGCCTTAGGCAATCAAATTTCGCTGTACTTTACTGCACAGTCTCTTCTGTCTTGGTAGGAAAATTAAGTTGCCTTCTTCTGAACAAAGATTGCCTTTGGATGGTCTTTGTGAAGCTGCAAAGCCAAGACATATCTCCTTCCCTCCAAAGACCTGCACCTAAGCAGGTAAAAATGTACTAAAACAATAGCATGTTCTTGATGCTCACCACCAGTCCCACCTGTACAGTATTTCCATGCCTCTTGATACTTAGTATTTTTTCTATTATTTTCTGTAACTTGATCCTATATTTTAGTTGTGGAAAAGATTCATAACACAGTCATAGTTAGCTATTTAGAAAATCTGTTATATTAAAGAAAAACTATTACATGCTCATTGTATCTGATCACCTTTAACTAAAGCAGCAAATCTATAAATCCCACTTTTTGCTATATTTTTTGCATTTTCTCCATTCCACCTTAGAGTTTCACTACCTGATTTCCCTTGGTGATGGCTGGTCCACATCTTTTCTTTTATTGTCCTCATCTTTGGCAATGGATGCAATGCTTTGACCATTTATTCCTGATTTTAGAAAAATCATGTATTTTCCAAGTCTTCTTCATACAAATGTGAAGTTTATCTAGGAGTTAATTTACCATTTCTTCAAAAAATGATGCACTTCATTTTTTTAGGGAGTTATTATGAATATGTAGTGATTTGGAATTGGGTAGTTTTATTAAAGTATTGACTTTATTCAAGAAATCTGGGACTTTGAAGGTGAGTAGAATTTTTGTATGTTGATCTTGAGATGTTGTGCTTTAGACACCTCAAAGGGATTGATCTCATTCAGTGCAATGTTAAAAGCGTTGCTGACGAACATCAGCAGTTATTAATGGAAGGGAACTTTTGAATATCTCTACCAGAATATTAGGGGAAAAAAAAATAGTAATCTTCCTATTTCAAGGAGACTCTTAGTACGGTGTTATATTGTATATAAAACCATACGTTTGGCAATACTCTTATAAATGTTCATTAATAATTCTTTTCTGGTTTCTTCTGTTACATAAAAGAACTGTCAAGAATAAGCTGTATTGCTCTAAATCAGTTGTTTTACAGTGAAAATGGAAGCATACAACATCAGTAATTACAGTTAATATTATTTTTTTGTTTTATATTAATTATTTTTGTAATTGTATTTTATCTTAGCATTGCTAATTGTGTAGTAATGTTTCTCTGCCCTTAACCGAAGTTATTCCAAAAATCAGAAAGTCTAATTTTATGAGGTCTGTCTTTCTTTGCTGTTAGGACTTATGACATAGAATGATCAAGAAAGCTGCCCAGTTTAAGTGTTACTTTCACATATTCTTCCTCCAGATTGCTATATGAAACTGTACATAATATAAACACATATTCTTGTCTCTAGTTAGTCACATTATAGTTAATGACCATATGGTCATTATGGTGTAAGATCTACTGTCTGTTGTATTTATATTCCTCAAGCATATTGTTCCTTCAACTTCACAGTGTGTTAAACTATTTCAAAGGGAAAAAAATCCTTTCCCTCTTGTTTCTGGTTGTCCTATCAAGTGTAACCTTGGACCCTTATAGAGCAATTAGACCAGCCTCTATCCCCTCCTTTGTAATGAGATTTCTTGCATTTCTGAGTCTATAACCCTTTAGTCTTCCCTAATGGGACATCATTATTCTGAAAGAAACAATGTAAATGTAAATGAATATTCTCATTAACGAGTCACAGAGAAACCTTTAGTGGTAGCGCTGTGGTAATTCTGCTTGTTATTTCTCTGGTATTCCATGCAGATTTTTTTTTTTTTTATAATTCATTATTAGTATTCAAAATTACTTCTTCTTTAATTCTTCATGTCTTTTATAATCCGGTGTTCCAACTAGTTCAACCATGTCCTTGTTTTATTCTCCAGGAACCACCTGTGAAACGTTCAAGGTCTCTGTCCCCAAAGAGCTCTTTTAGAAAGTCAGAGGAGGTAAGGAAGCTTAAAATAGCTGAAAGGAGGACTGAAAACTTAGAGAAGACCCTATAGCTAAAGATGAACGTTAAAAAACAAAACAAAACAAAAAAAAACAACACTAAAATAAGACATCCTCTAGTTTTAAGCTTGCACAGATATATACCAAAATAAACAAGCATTTAAAAACTGTGAAATGCACATGTTGTTTTGGACTTTTAGCATAAGAGAACATTCTCCATTAGTTTGCTTTTTTTCTTTACAAAGAATCTTGCATTGTTACTCCTACTGTCCTTTGACAGCCTAAATTTCAAGCTATGTTATCAAGAATACGTCCTTTTAAAATGCATTTTCAAATTTTGTTTCTGAGAATATACATTCCGGGAAATTCATGTATTCATATAGAAGTAAAATGAAGCACAAAGAAAATATTTTATTGTACAGTGAAGCCAGTATTTTAAATTCTGAAGTCAATTACTTGGAACAGATGTTACCCCTTGTACTCTTAAAAGTTACGCCTCAGAAGAGGTTGTTCAAACGGATACTGTAAAGAGAAATAAAAATAAAAAAAACCTAGTTGGTAGAAAAGCTTCACTGAGCATATATTACAATTGCCAATTTTCTAGGCTTTTGTTTGTTTATTTGTTTGTTTGCTTTTCCTGAAGAAAAAAGAAATGGCAACATTTAAAATGACCTATTGGTTTCCTGTTGCACCTCTGAATGCCTCACATAGCAATCAAACAAAACCAAAACCCAAACTCTGAGTAACATTTTCCTAAATATTAACAGTCATTTACAATTTGCTCTCTCCTTCTGTTCCTTTTTGTTTTTTCCTCTGGTCATGTTGGTCAGAGGCACGAGAGATACTTTCAGTAATATATCTTAAAATGGTACTGGCTGTATGTAACCTCCTTTCATAACTGTCAAGTGTAAAAATTCATGCAGTTCTGCAAGGCATACTCCTGAGTTCCTTCCTTGTGATTTGTTGATTTTACAAGAAAATATGAGTAGGAATTGTATTTTATCACAAGTGGCAGTTTGTCGTGCTACACAAAGAGTATACGAATAGGAAAGATGATTTGGGTTTAAGTAGGTCTTACAGTTTGTCTTTCTCCTTGTTCCTGGGGACTCAAAGATTAATTTTGTATTGTTTCTCTCTGCTGGGAGACCTAGGGCAGGTCCTACCAGCTGTACTGAGAACTTACCTTTGACAGGCATTGTGTTTTTTACTCCATGTTGGCCTGACAGTTACTACAGATGATTGTAGCAGTGTGTACTAAAGTTGCTCCACCCTCTGCTGCAAAAGCTAGCACATCAGTGTGTATGATTGTTGTTTTGAGTAATACAAAGTCCCACGCTTTCCACGGAGGTTTCTTCTGGAAAGAGAAGCGAAGGGAAGCACTCTGAATTTCTAAGCAAATATAGAAGAGAAAATATTGTTATTCTCTTCTTGTGACCTCATAACACAGGTCAGTTATGATCCTTGCCTTTCTGCCTTTGCCATTTCTTCTGTTTATTCCTGAAGCATGACTTAGGAATCTGCAGCCTATACAAGGGCTGGTCTGAAAGTAATGCCTCCCATGTTATTTTGTTGATGCATGACATTAGAGGCAGCAGCTGGTGGTATGGCAGTAGGGGCTGAACCTTCCCTGTGATATTACGTTACATTTTGTTGCTGTGCGACAGATAGCAGCAGAGGGGCGCTGTTGACAGAGTGGTGTTTGATGTGGAAGAGCATCTGAAGCAGTGGTGTGTCACTGAGTTTCTCCATGCAGAAAAAATGGCATCCATTGACATTCATTGACCCTGAACATTTCTGGAGACCAAACGGTGGATGTGAACACAGTGAGGTGGTGGGTGATGTGCTTCAGCAATGGCAACAGCAACATGCTTTCATGCAAGCCATGTTTCAGACCACTGTGCAGATTTTTACAAGTGTGGCATACAGGCTCTTGTTCATTGTTGGCAAAAATGCATGGTGATGCTTATGCTAAAAAACAGTGTCTTGTAGCTGAGAATTTTCTCTATCAAACTGTATTACTCCACTTTTTGTATCTGTTATAGTTTCCATGGAAATAAAGAGGTGGCATTACTTTCGGAGCAACCTACAGTTATTGCAAGTGTGGGATCTCCCCTCATCATTTTTCTAATCCGTGAGGTCCATAAAGGTTAAATCTTATATTTACCCATGGAACTGACAACATGAGCTCCTTTAATTTGTTTAGCCAAGTTGGTTCACTTCTTGTGTAACACTCATTGATACAGAATTCAATGAGGCCATTGCAAGCATGGCAACTAATAAGGTCAGAACAACATCAAAGTAATTTTTTTGGTATTGTATATTTTCAGTATATTATATTCCTTAAAAAAAAAAAAAAAAAAAAAAAAAGGGATTTGAATAGCTTTATTTGCGTTTTTTTTTCAGCCACAGGTACAAATGATGCCCCAGTCAGTATTACAAAGAAGCAGAAAAAGGCAAGGTCCCATACCAGGATTTTCCGATTCTCATTAGCTGACTCAATTCTAGCCAGGGAACTTTAACTCTTACTGTACTTACTAGTAATATAAACAGGACAAATCTGTAAGTTCTTATAACTTCAGTGTCCATAGTTTTGATACAGAATCTGTTTCATTTCTGCATACCAAGACATACTGGAAAGTAACAGAGCATCCTTTATTTCGCTCTTCCTTAGGAAAGACAGAGTCAAAGCAAATAAGAGTGTTTGATGGATTTTGAGTGACATATTATCAAGCTGGTACTTGAACTGATGCCCACAAAGTGTATCTTTGTCTTTAACAAGTGTGTAGGAGTTGGGTTGCTGGAAGCTGTGATCTCTGGCATAATCTAGAGAAGATATCCCTGACTTTTCAGAGAAAGTCACTAAAAAAAGCAAGAGAACTTCACTTTAAATTTTCTCACTCTTTTTGGTTGAAGTTCAAAAGTTTTGCAGACCACTGGACTAAAATATGTAGACTAGTCTTTAGGGGATACTTAGTACATGATTATGTCAGAGAGAAGAAACACTGTTAAGCTTAGTTGTGATAATAACAGGATGACTTTCATTGGTGGCTGAGTACTTCCTCTTACAGATTGGACTTTACCTGTCAGCGTGTGACATGAAGTAGTACAGCATGGCTGTGGGGAGGTGGAGAATAATGTGGAGATGCACTGCTGGAGGTGGTTGCTCCATCTCATTTCCATCACTGCATAGAAAACTATGTACAAGACAGCTTAATTGCTGTAAAATATAATTAAATTAGAGAAAGATGGAACTAAACTGAGCTTATGGAAATAACAGAGTAAATTTAAAAGTTCTGAAGTGATTAATACTTTAATAAAGCAGAGGTTAGGATGATTATTTGTAGAATTTCTTCATCGGCAAGAGCAGAGCAATTGACAAGGGAATAACTGTGAGGGAATGGATAATAAAACAGGTAAACAATAACAAAAAGTTTAGATTTACGCACAGAAGAGGCCATAGTCTGCTCTTGGTTACACCTTTGAAAACACATTGACACTAATATACTTCTTTATATTTTATACTTACAGGCTTTATACTGAATAGGCTTTATATTGAAGATACTACTTTGCAATGTCTTACTAAACTTGATTGATTTGCACTAGCAATATCAAACAATCTCATTACATAAATAGTAGCACACGAAATTTTAGCCGATTTTTTTTTTTTTTGGCTAATGTTTTTTTTAGCTCTTTTTATGTGTCATGAAAACTGGGCTGTATTTCATAAGTTATATTTAGTTTAAATATCTTGTAGTTAGCACTTCCTTAGAAACCTTTGACTTTTTTTTTATATTGGGATTTAATTCTTATTGCATGTTGCATGTAGGCTTTGACTGTCGGTCTGTCTTATTTATGGGCTAATACTGAAAGCCTTCCTTGCTTAGAATATGCATACACGCATGCATATAATGCATACAAATAAAGTACTGTGATTTACACAGATCTTAAGGAGCTTGTTCAGTAGTCAGTGTACAAGCAGAGTACTTGCTGAATAGAAAATGCAGCAGTGAGTATGGATTTCATTACTGGATGTTGTCTGGTAAATTCTTTACTACTATAGGCCAGAATTCAACTTTCTTCACATGACAGAATGTCCTTCTTTTAATGTTCTTTTTTTTTGTGTTTTTTTTTTTTTTTTTTTCAAAAGCACAGTATTGTCACTTATGGAAAAATGTTTTTTTATGATTTTTAAATTATTTCCAACTTTCATGATGGTATCCTGTTGAATGAGTCAAGGCACATCTTATTTTTTTGTTCTGTAAAAAAAGAAGGTTTTTAATTAATAAAATTATTGCAAGCATTGTTCATCTTCCTTTTCTGTTCCATAGCTATTGGCCAAAGCATGGGTGTTGCAGGCTCATATATATTTATATTTAAAAAAAATAAAAATTGAGGAAAACCTGATATCATTTAAATTGAGTTGTGTTTTTTTTTTTTTTAATGTGGATTTCATTGTGGCCAATATTTTTCTTCAAAATTGCAAAGATTACTTTTCCATACAGAAAGAAAAGTCATTCAAAGGGAAAGACGGCGCTATCATTTTTCAGTCTACGTATTTTTAGGTATGTTATTCTGATACATTCACAAGACGAACACAGATATTTTGATAGTAAGTTTTCTAAAATTTTTCAGCAACATGTAAAAAAAAGGTTTGACAAATTGTCTTAAATTAGCATTGAAAAATAGTGGACCTGTATTTGACCTCAGAGACTGTAATTCTTTATATTTAGGTTTAGATTTCTTAGGCTTTTAACAGTTAATTAAGTAGAACTTTTTTTTTCTTTATATCTTTGAAATTCTCTTGCATTTTGCCAAACTCTGATTTTGTTTCTTTTTGGTGCTATTCAGACTCAAGAAACTGATGAGCTAAGAGCAGCCCATGAAAAACGCAAAGAAAGGCTGCAGATGTTACAGACCAACTACAGTGCACTAAAAGAGCAATTAAAGCAGTGGGAAGAGGGTGATAGCAGGTAAGTTACATAGCTCATTAAAAACATTTCCCTTACACTAGAAATCTGAACAAAATTACTATGTAGGCATTCAAAAGAGAATTTGATTTCAAGCAAGAAGCTGGTATGTGATAATCAAGACTTTGTTAAAGCAGAATACACGGCATACCTCTATATGACAAAAATTACAGTTGTAACCAAGAGTAAAATGTGTTGAGCTGACACCTTGACGTATTCTATTTAGGATCTCATTCTGAGTCAGTACTGGACAGAGGTCTGCTAAGGCTGCTTATTAGGCTTGTCTAATTCCCCAGCTGATTAATTTGTTGACTGTGTATGTTTTGAATTTTCTATAATGGAACAATTGCTCCTTATGTTTCGAACAGTTTTTAAAGTACTTTTTTCGTTAAACAATAAAGAAATAATAGTTTCTGTGTTAAACGTTTAGTGATTCAAGCATTAACTGAGGATAATCCTAAAATATCCCTTTTTACAGAGAAAAAAAGAGCATGTGCATGAAGAGCAGGATTTTTTCAAATGTTAAATGATAAAATCAAATATTTCTGATCATTTTAGAAAAATACTGCAGTAAAATATCTTCATGAGTGGATAAAAAAGAGAATGTGAAAACTCTAGCACATCAGAATTTAAATAGTCTATATCCCATGTGTAATTCACTGTTAAATTCTACACAGAACAGTCAAAATTTTATGGGGAAATTTGTTTTTGGAAGTCCTTAGAATAGAGTTAGTATTGTTGGTAAACAGTTGCATTTGAAAATAAGAAGACATTTCGATCACTTCAATTATCAAACACTGCTGAGGTAGAGATTTTGGGCCCTACTTCAGCGGAGTCCTGATGTCTTAGTTCCTTTTGTAGGACTTCAGCAAGCACCCACAGTTTTGTATATACATGTGTTTTACTAGAAATAATTATTTCCTTAACTAGTGTAATCCTGATTCATCTTGAGGCAGGCTTAGAATATCTCTACAGGCAAAAAATAGTCACAGAAACTGCTAAAAAAGTGACAGTAGCCATTTAGAGAATCTAGGCTGCCTGTGAATGAAAACTGTCCCTCATATATACTTCATATTTTGACTTATTTTAAGTACGTTTTTAACGCTGTGGCATTTCCTAAGTATAGTTTGTCTTTTAAAAAGAGAAAAAGTCTAGATGAAAATAAAGTAAGATACAAACCTACTACATGCATTGGTGGCACAGGAGGATTGTTTTGAAATATAAAAGCACAAATAACTGGTACAATTTTTTTTTTAATTAGAAAAGAAAGGTCTTGTTTATGTTGGAATAAAGGGTAAATTTTATCTTGTACTTCTCTGAGAGTTTTTTATTTCAGTGCAAGCTGAAAATCTGCTGGATGATAGTTGTTTATTTCTGTGTCTATAAGCTAAGTAGGCATTCATGGTTCACAGAGAAAGCAAAGCTGAAAGGATAAACATTTCAGCCTAGAGGTGGTAAATTCAAATTTTCATATGTAGTGAAGCTTTGAGAATTCTCGTTCTGATAGTTTAAAAAAAGAGCAGATGAGAAAGGGAAAAAGAAACAAAAGCAAACTAAAAAAGGAGAGAGAGAAGAGCAACCCCTGTTTCTGTTCAAAATAAGTGAGATCTGCTAGTGTTCTGACAGGAGTGTATCTGGGAAAAGTAGATATTGTGGAAAGTGTAATATTGAAAACTTTATTTGCTAATCTGATTTTTTTCATCTCTAGTTAAGTTGAACTGAGAATTAGGTTTGTTTGCTGGTTTTTGTAATCAGAATAGAATTACCTGAAGTATGATGATACTGAAAGGGATTTGGTTTTGTTGTTTTTTTTTTTATTTTAATATGCTGACAGAGGAGAGTAGCCAAGTCACAAATAAAAGCAGTCTGTCAATTGTTATACCTTACAGTATTATTTTGACATCTCAAAAAGCTTTATATTGCTGGTGTAATGTAAATTGTGCATTAAGAAATCAGTATCAGGTATTTACATGGTACTTATGGTCCTCTCTGTGATGGAGGACCCCATTCTTTCTGATTCTTCACAGGCTGGAGTTTGTTATCTGTGTATGGCAGCTGATGGGACCTAATCTGCCTGTCAGTATACGTACAACTTTCACTGACATAGGGGACTGCAAAGATGATGGGGCCTTATGAGGTTATGACGTTCTCTGAAAATTTATTTCCATGCCCAATAGAAAATGCAAGAGTGTCTGAAATTAATGAATATTTAAAATAATGTTTATCTTTTTCATTTTTTAAAAGACATGAAAACTATTCTACTGGAAGGAATATTGTAAAATATTTACAGTTGCTGCCTCTTTTCTTCTCAATACAGTGTGGTTTTTTTCCTCATTTTTAATTAGGCAGTAGATCAACAACTGACTTAGAGCAGGTATTAATACAACTTCCAGACTGCTTTTTGGGCGCATTTGAGGAGCTGGTGTCTCATTTTTTCTTCAAGAGATTGGTGATGGTTTCACCTTTTGCTTTCACCTATTAGTAAGGAATGCTGACAGAATAAACTCAAATGACACTGCTCTCAGTTGAGAGTACCTTGCTACCATACTAGTAAGATTTCTGTCTCAAACTAGTTAATGAACTTTATTATAATACATTTAAGGTGTCATGCTTCACAGAATGTGTGCCTCCATTCATCCATCAGGATTTGTATTCAATAGATGCCATAGTTAAGAATCTGTATGCTGTGAATGCAAGGATGTTTTTTCGATTGTAGTGGTCCTAAAGCATGTAGTTCCTTAAAAACAATCTCTTTTCACTCACAAACAGGACTGCAAGCAGTAGATGCAGATACCAGCGTGCAGACGCCTGCCAGCTTTGTCAGGAGGATTTTGCTGCTGTGTGGAATGAACTGGCTTTTTTCAAAAGGGAACACAAAAAGCTATTGATTGAAAAGTGAGTTTGTTTCTTAAGTGGTGTTTACATTAAGAAGCATGCTGCTGTTTTTTTGTGAAGGTTGTGCCTTGCAGGCCACATAAATGGAATTCCTTGCAAAATTCCTAGATAAAACCATCTTCTGCCAAAAGCAGAAAGGAAAACATCAGCTCTTTTCTCCCTCTGAAATCAGTGACAAGTTACAAGTTTGCTAGCACTAACAGAAACTGTATTCCATGATCTAGGGATTGTGTTAATTAATGTGGCTCTCATCTGTTGGAGGTGTCGCTCTTCATTAGCCTGTATTTTACACACTGCCGTGCTTCATTTTTGGAATGAGGTGGTGAGGGGATAACCTAGCCAGCCATCCTTGTTTGATCTCTGTGATACATACGCAATGCAGAATGCCTCAGCTCTCTTGGTTCCCTGCCCTGTCCTGCTAATCCCAGCTGAGCTCATTATGGTGTAGCCTTGCTGCTACTCCTGGAGCCAGAGCTGTCCAAGCTAATTACTGGTAGCAGCAGAGCTGCCTGTTAAGGGTCTGGTGTGGATCTGCTAACATGGTCCTTGGTAGTGACCTGCAGAAAGCACGAGGGAGTTGCTCTCTTTCTTGCTGTGCACAGCCTGTCCTTTGGGTTTAGTGCTGATCCCTTCACACAGCTCTTTTAGCTGTAGTAAGTGTAAAACTTGGTGAAGGAAACTCTTACTTTAGAAAACATACAGTTTGCAGCTTTGATCTTGTAATTCATAGGCTATTATACTCAACCAGGCAAAGTAAGAAAATGTCCTTTTATACCAGACAAAAGGAAGTTAGTGTGGTATAATTAGCCCTTTGCTGCTATTTAACACTTTCTGTATGTTGAGTTGATTTTTTTGTTTTGTGTAGTTTAAGAATCAAGACGTTGTAGAAACTTGTATTCAGACTTTGTTTTTGTCAGCATTAAAGAAAATGTGTTTTCCCAATGGGTCATAATACAAACAGATTTCGTGAAGATACCGTGAAGGCTGCTGTCACAGAATTTCAACAGCAGCAAATTGTTTTGTAGTATATAAGTCCTTGTGATGCTCGTGAGCTACTTCAGCATATGAACACTGCGCCAAAAGAAATGCCTCTTATTCTTTTATGTTGGCCCACAGTGTCAGGGACGTTGCTGGTATGAACCTGCCCACAAATATTCTGTTCCAGTTTGCTGCTGTGCAACAGATGGCAGCAGAGGAACAATCTGACAAAATGGCATCTGACATGGAAGTGCTTGTGAAGCAAGGGAGCATCACTGAATTCCTCCACGCAGAAGATGATGGATACTCCATCCCTGGAGATATTCAGGCTCAGGCTGGATGGGGTTTTGAGCAGCCTGACCTAGCTCTAGGTGTCCCTGTTCTTTGCTGAGAAGTTGGTCTAGATGACCTTTAAAGGTCTCTTTCAACTCAAATGATTCTGGGATAAAAACTTGCACCTGTTGACATTCATCAATGCTTACTAAAAGGTTATAGAGACCAGACAGTGGATGTGAGCCCAGTGAAGCGGTGGGTGGTATGTTTCAGCAATGCTGACAGCAACAGTGTGTTGCCTCTGCTGATGCAGGTTTTAACAAGCGCAGTGTTCAAGCTTTTGTTCAATGCTGGCAAAAATGCGTAGCTATTGGTGGTGTCAACACTGAGAAATACTGTCTTGTAGCTGAGAATATCCTCTAACAAATGGTGTTATTGTATTCTTTATACCTGCTGTAGTTTCCAAGGGAAGAAATAGGAGGCATTACTTTTAGAGTGACCTACAGAAGTACAGTATTGGAATTAGCTCTGTGCGTTGTGTTCTTTTGTAGTTACAGCTATGAGTCTGTTCTTGTCACTGAATTGTCACATCTTTGCCATTTTAAGACTATCAAAACAAATTATCGTATGTACTTCTTTTGTTTATTTTGAGTTTTACGTACGAATGAGCATTTTCTTGCTATACATGTAATTGCTCTTGTAATTCTATCACTAGTCAACGCAGTTACCGTAGACAGCATTAACTTAGGAGAAATAACATGAAACTCATTTTCACACAAAGCTATGAAATAGAGATTGTATCTATATTGTACATGCCTTAACGTTGATTCATTTGGACTACTGTTCTGTAGCTCCTGTGTAGCCACATTTATGGGGAACACTTTTAGGCCTGGTACACTGGAGATCAGTGGTCTTGAGAAGATTGTGAGGTCGTGGTGCAAAGAAACAGTTGACCTCTTCGAAATTTGGAATTCTCAAATCAAAGAGAGTTATTCTAGTTTTTCACAGTACCTCGTGAAAAGCCAGTGCACCACTGTGATAGTTAAGGTGAACTTGTTATGTGGAGTCAGATGCTTTTTGGCAATATAGCTAGATAGCTGAGTACACAGGAAGACATACTTGTCAGTATTTTTTAATCTATCTTAAAACGTCTGTCTCTAATGAAGTCAGTCCTTAATTTGTTAAAACAAGTCAGCATTAAAAGATCTCAACTCACTTTCTTAAGAAAGTCAATACAACAGTTAGTGTATTTATAGATCTGTGCATAGGGCTTCTTCACATTATGTGTGTTCTTACTTGAGCTCTGTGGCTATAGGACATTTTCTGCAGAGCTGCACCAAAAATCTTAAATGCATGATATTAGAAGCAACATAGGCAAATCAGGCTACCTCACAGTTACTGTGGGTGCACTCAGATGGACTCTGCTGAAAGTTGATTTAGAGCACATGTAAGTGAAATCCAACTAAAAATTACTTGAAGAAGAGTTTGTGAGAATTTTCTTCTATTATTTTATCTTTGAATAGATGTAATTTATGAATAAGTTAGAGGGTTAATGTTAGGAAACCAGGATTATTTTTTGGTTTTTTTTCATTGTTTTACCTGTAAATGTTTTCTTTCTTTCTTTTTTTTACCCTTTCCAGGGATAGAATAATAATATAAACTGTTTTTTATTCATGTATATCTTGCTCTGAAAACAGTAGTATGGGAAAAGCAGGAAAGCTCATTCAGGTGTGTCCCGGGTTCTGAAATAAGCATACTATTAACAATCAATTTGTAAGTTATGAAATCTGTTTAAAAGCCAGGAAAAAGTTGCTTGGAAAGTCACCTGTTATGATAATGCCTAATTCTAAATCTTTTTGAAGTTGGCGGAAAGACTGTTGCAGTCACTACCTTCTGTTTGGTCCTACCTTTTATTAAGATTTCTCCTCACCACAGGTGGGAATTGCTTTGACTGTCATGTAAGCTATTAAATAATATGCCCCTTTCAAGTTGGATACTAATGCAAATTAAAAAATATGGATTTTAGGATCTTAGCACATTTTCAAAAATATGTGAAGTTTTTGTTTTCATCAAATTATAAATGGTTAATGTCCAAGTTACATTATTGGTGAATGTTGACACAGAATGTGTGTCTTTGTTACTACCGTGCTTTACTTTCTGATTAGTAAAGAGTGCCGTGTGCACATTGTTTTACTTTCTATAATAATGTAATTTATTTCAGAGTCATGGCCTGCATCCTCTCCATGATCAACAATATGTAAATTTCAGTGATTTGTGTTTATATAGAAAAAATGTATTTATACTGTTACAGTCCCTTATGAGGAAAATGGAACTGGAATGTCTTCAATAAATATAGGCGGATACTTTTACAGAAACATAGATACATGTTTATACATTTATGTATGTATATATAGATGCAATTACACATACTTGTGTATATGTACAATCTACTTCTCAGAGTTTTAGATAGTTCATTTACAATCTTGATCAAGTGCTAAGTGTTTTCTTAGCTTCTGTAGATTTCTACTAACAGATATTTTTAGACATTTTCTTCCTAGTCAGCTCAATCTGTGTATATATGTTACTTAGATTTTCCTGAAACTCAGGTTAGATTAATATATAGTATGTCTACAGTATCACAGTTCAACTACGACTGGATTGCAGATTAGCTAGTATGAATTACTTTGGCATTTTCATGTTACATTGCATTTACTTAATTGTTGGAGTATAGGGATAGCCCCTCCTTTTGCCCTCCGGTGTACAGACTTCGAAAAGATATTCTTGACTATCAGTAAGCTAATGTGACAGCTTTACAATTCTACCTCTTCTGTTCGTGATTGCTTTGTAGGAGATCTTGTAACTGATACCAGCGATCTTGAATTCTTTTCAATGATACATTCTTTGATGTAAGAAATTATGACATGAGTCCTTGTCCTCACAATGAACTGGAAGTGGATTGTCCGTATGGTGTAATCATATGCAGCTTCTGATAAGAAGGACATGTTTAAAGTGAAAAAGAAAGCCACGTCATTTGAAGAAAATTTGGTGTTCATTCTTTCCTCTGAGTGCCCAGGTAGCTGTGCATGTCATCCACTTAAGAAATGTACTCTGGATCTTTGAAACATTTGAAATCCCTGCAAGCTAGCTAGTACCATTAATTTGCTACAGAAGGCATTTAATAAAGGTTTCTTATTAGCTTCAGTCTTTTCGGAAAACAAGACTGCATGATTTCTCTTTTCTTAGACTGCATGGAGTAAAAGCATCTTCTCTTTACTCTTTGTAATTGTATCTTAGCAGTGGGTTGGCAAGAACCTACCTTGGGACCAGCTACAGAACATGATTCCTCTTGTCCTCTTTAGCTGTTAGAGGAGGGTGGTGCAGGAAAGGAGAATGTACTATTCTGGAAAAATGGTAGTAAGATACATAAAGCTATAGTTTATCAGTTCTTTTATTTTTTCCATAGCAAACTTCTGAAAAAAAATGTGGTTTTGATAGTCTTGACGGTCTCTTTAGCTAAGCAGTAAATGCCTGGTCATCAGTGTGTTTTAGTTCCATTTCCATTGTTGCGTGCATCATCCAAATGCTACAGTAAGTTTTTCTTTGTTTCACTGATAGCTGGGTCATGCACCAGAATTAATTGGAGAATAAAGTTCATTTGCGCTATGTCAGTGTTAGAAAGTGTCACTCACAGAGTTTAGCCTCTCTGACTTATATGTTGACTTTAAACTATTCTTTTCCTTGAATTTTAGGATTGCTGAAACATAGGAAGTTTCTAAATATTAAATGACTAATGACTCAGGTCTCCTGTTTACTTCTTACTGTATTTAGTGGTCGAAGACTACAAAGTCAAATACAAAAGACCAGCTGACTGTGCTATGTTTAATGCACCTCAAAATACAGTTTGCTTATGCTGAGCTTGCCATCATCAGCAGCCCCAGGTCCTTTCTGGTGAGCTGCTCTCCAGCCACTTGCCTCCCAGTCTGTGCCTGTGTCCAGTGTTTTCCTTTGCTGAACTTCATGCTGTTGCTCTTTGAGACACTGATGATTGCTGAATATGTAAAAATAAAGTATGCATAAAAATAAAGCAATAAATGCATCTTGTTAAATTGTACTGACTGCTCACAATAAGAACCTTGTGAACCTAGAAGGATTATGCTTTCATGCAACATACAGCTGAATTCAGCACACAGTGATATTTTTCTGCTTTCCTTTTGTGGTACTGATTTTGGAAGGGAAATAGAAAACTTTCAAGTTTAGGTACCTCTCAGCTTTGCTAATAGCATATAGGATCTTCAGTAATTGAATTTTGCAAAGTGGAGACAGTAAGTTCCTTCTAATACCGCAGTACAATATTTTACAATGGAAATTATGAATCAACCTTTTTGTATTCTCATCCTCTTTCTTAAAACAGTTCTGGAATTCCAGAAACTGAAATGTTGAGCTAAGTGAATGTTTTTTCTGGCATGGTATGATCTCTATAATGAACTAGTTGTGTCTCTCATGCTGAATGAGGCAGAGTATATACACACACACTAGTTAAACTTGTTTTGCTGGTTGTTTGGGATGATTTCTTTTCTGAATTTGTAATGAATTGCATGTAATGAATCTTGTAAGAAGATGTTTGGTTTTTTCAAACACAATCACATGAAAGTGGCTGCAGAGGCTTCAGAGTTTCCCTGAAGTTCAAATATTTCACTGTAAGAAATAATTTAACAAATTGATTTGCAATTTTATTGAAAACATACTACTCTTACCAAAAGCAACCTGTAAGTCGTAGAGACTTCTGAGTTTATATGAAGTTAAAAGCACTGATGTGACAGTAGCACTGTCTCAATATTCATTCAATGGAGTCCTTACTTTGCCTCATCTCTGCGATATATGGCTTACAGTGGTAACCCAGTGTAATAATCTTTCAAGTCAAGTCCTTTATTAACCAACTGCTGGTAAATGTTGTTTATGAGGAGGTTCTGGTGGCATTTTATGGGAATGAAAAATCCTAAATTGAAATAATGAGTATAATTTAAATTAATTTGTTTTTGTTAACCAACTTCATGTCAGTTAGACTTCATGCCACAGTAAAACAAACTAAAGACAGCTACAGAGAAGACAAATTTTAGGTATTAGTTTCTACCATCTTTGAGTGAGCTAAAGGTTATGCTGCATGTTGAAACTATTTTAGCCACTAGCAGACCTTTGATTTCTGAGTGACTGTTAATTTGAAATACATCTCAAAACTCTTTCTTGACAACAGTGCCACTGTTCACTTTTTTGTTATCTGAACAGATTCTGGATTGGTGTTGGGGAGTTGCTTTTATCTTTTCTTTCATGGGTTGTAAATATGACTGACTTTACTTAGCACCAACAGGCATCACTTCCTGCACTTCTCATCCATTCTGAGTGGCTGAATTGAGAAACAAGAATGATAAATACATATATTCAGAAGTGAATGTGTGAACTAAGCTCACTGGCAAGGTATAGTCAAATACTTCATTTTCTTGGTTAATTAAAACTGCAGGTTTCTTTGTAGTCTCTTATAAACTTAAGTTGGCAATTTTCTTCCTATGAAAAATTCCAGTAAATCATTTGGATGGTTTGAATGTTCACAAAATGTAAGTGATGCTAGTATTTTTTGCTTTATTTTCTTTTGGCAGCATTATCCCTAGACATATGTAATGGTTTTTGTTCTCTCACATAGTCTAGATCAAACACCTGCTCTAAGGTTTACTCTCACCTCCCAAGGCTGTCAGTTGACACATAAATATACAGCCCCATGAAAAGAGCATATTTTACCCTCACTGCAGGCAAATGTTCTTGAATCATAATGCTGCAAGAACAAAGTGAAGAATTTCAGCCCTACTCAGATGTCAGAGTAGGATTACACAATGTAAAAGTTGGATAAAGTTTCTGCCTAGTTTGGTTCTCAAGGCTCTACACAGTGAAAAATGAAAATAACTATTTGCCATATTACATGCCAGACTCCTCACCTCAGATTACCAGAGCCTTTTCCTGTATTTTCTATATGGGCTCATTACAAAACTGTGTTTGGTGTGCATGTGAATTTTACTCAGATTGTACAGGGTATGATTTTTACCTTCCTGAAGACTCATGGACAGAAATAACAATTCGGTTTTATTTACTTAGAAAAACTTTCTGTGTTGATTTGCTATCTTAAACTCCTCTCTTTTTTGAGGGGGAAGAAAACAGCAAAAGAGCTTTTTCTGCTGTCCCATTTTACTTTTAGGGATTTGATTTGAGCTTTTGGTAGCAAAAACAAACAAACAAAAAAAATCCTGGTACTACACTGACTCAGTGTCTCTAAAAATGTCTCCATTAAAGGACTGTGATAACAAGTTTAACAAGTTTTCAAAATTTGCTTAGCAGTCTTTTTTTCTGTCTGATTTTCTTCCCAATTTGGCCTTCTTGTCTTTAACATACTTTCATTTCTCTGGAGGAAAGCATCTGAAAAGGCAGTAGCTACCTTTTGGACCGAGAGGAAGGCTTTTCTGACTGCAACAGCTCCTGGACCAGTCCCTGATATCTGTCCACACCAGTAATGGTGTGCATTAGGAGATTGTGCTTGGTTTCTGCTTATTTCTCCAAAGAGTCATCCCACTGCAGTTTTACAACCTGTAATCTTTGAGAAGGAGTCTGTTTCCTCTGTGGGTTATACCTTCTTGCATATTCTTCTCTATTAGAAAAGAGATTCTCTGCTTGGTTTTATTTTCCAGATAAAATTCCCTGGGACGAGCAGAAAGAAGTCTTTTTGTTTATTTGGATGTTTATTTTAGACTACCGTGAGCCTGCTCTTTTAATTCCTTTTATCTGTATGCAGGGGAGTGCAGGAGTCTCCTTCTGGCCTTACCTGTGAATGCTGAAAGCTGCTGATGAACAGTGGCTAACGTACAAGATGTGCATTCCTCTTGAGGCAGTGGTTTGATAGAGGACTAACTCTGGCGGTGGGTTAGCCTAGGGTCAGTAACTCTCAAAGGAAGGAGCCATGTAAACTGATAAGTACAGGCAGAAAGTTTGTGCTCTAGTTCAGTCTATCTTTCTAAATTACCTTTCGTTTAATGCATTGAGTCACAAGTGCGCATGTGTTATGTGTGCATTCAATCTGGAGCTGTGTGAGGGCTCCTGATGGTATCTTTAGAACCGCTGACAATTAAAAATGATGAGTACTAGGAAATTTTGTTCTAGCAAGAAGGTATATTTTGCAAAAGCCTTGCTCATATGCAGATGGTATGAGCATTCGCCTATCCCAGTAACTTGATAAGTAAGCAACTGTTTTAGATAATTTCTTGCTGATGCATAGCTATAATCTGAAAGAAATCAGAAGAAATTCCTTTGGTGAAACTGCTTCTCTAGAATACTTTTTATTATGCTATCTCTTTCTAAATTCCAAATAGGTGTGTATTTGAGTATTATTAAAATAACTTTATAAAGGAGGACTAACCAAAAGGATTACACTGAGATAAAATAGAATTCTGATTATTGTACCGTATGGGAAGAGACAGTATTATAATTCCAGGTCAAGGTCAGTACTTTTAGAAATGTATGAAACACCAACATAAACTATTAGCTAGGTAGATTTGAACTCTTTCTTACTATCCTTGTTTTAGTTTCTCCAAGTGTAGCTGTGGCACGGTCATAATTGGAAGATATAAATAAGGAATCAGTGTATAAAATGATGCTGTTTCCTGCTCCTCTTGGTGCCTTTTGTATAGATATGATATGAAGGAGAAGAATGACTTTCATCAAGTTATTAATAATAAACAAAACATGTTGTGGTTGTTCTCAGGATGTTACAAATACATCAATATTATTTCACAGAGTATAAACGAAGACATGCTGCTTTGTTCTGCTATGTCAGAAAATACTGGCAGACTTCTAGGAAGAGCCAGCAGATTCTTGCTATGTTCAGGTGCTGATTCCTGCTAATTCAAGGACTTGTAGACTTCTTAGCTAGGAAGAAATTCAAAGTTGTACCCTGACCATATAATTTGGAACACCTGAGACTATCGCTTTACAGTGTCTGAACTGTTTCTCGTCAACTAGGAAATCTAAGGAGTATTTTGGAGTAGCTTGCATTGTTGGAAGGTTGCTTTGAGATTTTGACTTGTTTTGAAATCAGATTAGAAAATATTTATTGTTGAGCAGAAGGCTGAAGTCCATGAGTCAATTCCAGGTCTGCCTAAGGATAAAAATCAGTACAGCATATTCTAGGCTTTGTATGGCTTTAAGTCACTTTTTCCCATCTAATATGGTATTATTTGAATTTGGGAAAGTTGCTGGAAAGCACAACGAGTGAGTATAAATAAGAGCAACTTATTTTTCTGGAAAGAGTCATAAATTCTGAATTTTTTTTTTTTTTTTTGGTCCAGAGGCTTTATTGCTCTTACAAGCACATTGCAAAGTTAGTCCATTTTTTTTTCTTTTCATCTTTAAGAATTGGTCTTGAAAAGAAAACCCTGTCTGGGAGCTGAATATATTTCTTTCCGTTTACATAATAATGAATTATTATATTTGTTCTGAAAATTAGAAATTACAGTTTTATAACCCACTAATAGCTACATAATATTAGTTATCAGCAAAGTTGGTAGGGATTTGCTTATAAGTTTCCAGAGTAAATTTTTCAGTAGTAGTCCAGAAACATTTATGAACTAAGCAAGGAAGAAAAGAGTTTCCCTGTCCTATCAGAAAAATAATTGTTTGCTGTCTTTTGAAAAATTCTTAAACCTTTTCAGCAAAAAATAAAATATAAGTATATAAAGCACAATTCATACTGATTTAAATGAATCTATTTAAATACTGCCTGGCGAAGTGACAACTAGGGTTTCAGCACTGTAAGCTTTTAGTAGTGGCTGTGATATTATTAATGCAGCTATGGATTTAGACTGGAGGAATATGATGAATCTTTATGAAGTGTAATTGAGCGGTTGCTTATTTTCTTTTCATCCAGATTGCTGATAGGTATTCCTCGTAGTGAATCTTCTTTGCCTGAGGTTTTTTGTGTATATAGCTGGAGATGTTTGATACAAAATTTCAGAGACAGCTCTTACCCATTTTTTTGTTAATTTTAAAATGTACCAAAATTTAGTTAGCTTTTCTTTCTATTTTTAGTTTTTATCTATCAATTTATTAATGCTGAAGTGCTTAGTTATGGAATTCTGGAGTTTGAATGCCCTACAAGGTTTCAGTTTCTCTGTGTATCAATATAAAGCATTACATAACTTGTCAGAGCACTGCAGAGTATTTGATGAACAGTTGCACAAAGGTTGTGTTCAGTATCTCCCTATTGTTTAAAATTATATCCTTGGAACTTCTCTGTTTAAAGCTAAAGTAGATAATAGAGTGAAAAGATAGCATGTGTGACAGAGACTTTGAAATGTAACAGTAGCCTTTGACTTTGTCAAGATATAGGATCCTAAGCTCTGAATATATCATAAATTTATACTAACACTCAAGCTTGTTTGTTTTTCTTCTTCACCTACATATTTCCACTGTATTCAAATCCCATCATTCTTTCTTGAAATATAGTTCAAGGGTTCATCTTCTTTGAGTCAATAGAACAAAACCAGTTCTCTAAAATGAAAGCTTTTTGTTTTCCTATTAGGATTATCATAGACTTTCCGTAAAGTCATACATTGCTGTATGTATTTGATTTAGAATCTTAATCACTACTATTCTGAGTCAGATTTTTCTATTGACCTTTTCTTTCTTTTTCTTTCTTTTTTTTTTTTTTAATTTTTATTTTTTCATAGAATCGTAGAATGGTTTGGGTTGGAAGGGATCTTTAAGATCATCTAGTTCCAACCCCCCTGCTATAAGCAGGGACACCTCCCAGTAGACCAGGTTGCTCAAAGCCCCATCCAGCCTGGCCTTGAATGCTTCTAGGGAGGGAGCATCCACAGCCTCACTGGGCAACCTGTTCCAGTGCCTCACTACCCTCGCAGTAAAGAATTTCTTCCTAATACCTAGTATTAATGTATTATACCTAATTCCTGTTCCAATTTAAAGCCATTTTCCCTCATCCTGTCACTACATGATCCTATAAAAAGTCTCTCCCCAGCTGTCCTGTAACCCCCTTCAGGCATTAGAATACTGCTATAAACCCCTGCAGCCTTCTCCTCTCCAGGCTGAAGTGCCCCTAGACTCTCAGCCTCTCCTTGTAGGGTAGCTGCTCCAGCCCTCTGATCATGTATGTGGCCCTACTCTGGACCTGTTCCCACAGCTCTATACCCTTCTTGTGCTGGGGGGTCCCAGAACTGGATGCAGTACTAAGGGGCAGTCTCACGAGAGCAGAGTAGATGGGCAGAATCACTTTCCTCCACCTGCTGATCATGCTTCTCTTGAGGCAACACAGGATATGGTTGGCCTTCTGGGCCTTATCTGGCTCGTCAGCTTGCAGGATTTCATAGGTTTTCCTTGTTCTGTTCTTGTTTAATTTTCATTTCAGTTGATGTTGTGTACATTTTGTTTAGCAGCACTTCTGTAGAAATATAATATTCCATCTCCAGTTCAGGATACTGTAAATTAGATCACCTTCTTAGATCTTTACTTGTGCAAATGGAACTTAGAATCTGTCGGAAAGTTGTGCTTTTTAACTGTACACCAGCAGATATAACAGTGAATAATATAAAATTATGATTACTAATTGTAAACAGCACACAAATTTAAAGGTAACTATAAAATGTAACAATTTTAATTTTTAAAAGGCAAAAAGAGGAAGAAAATCAGTTTTTATTTAATACGACTCTTATAAATTTCATATGCTGTATTTTTGTATTTGCTTTAGCAAGAACACAGTATGAAGAAGAGAACTATAAAAACCCCTATTTTTCTAGTGAATTTTGTCTTAGGAGACTTATGAAAGAGTCAACTGAAAGTGACTGGTAGGTTCTATATTATGGCTGATAAGGCTTGTAGTTGGCTGTTTCCATATTTCTGTAGATCTGTTCTTCTCCTGGAGTTACTAAATGCACTCATAGTTCGGTTTCTCTACCGACAGGACATACACTACAATATTTATGCCACCAAGTATTGTAATCTGAAACACGAAAGATAATAAACCTAATCCACAAAGTAAATTTTATTTTAGTCACTGCTTTCCAGGAAAAAAATAATTTGATATCATCCAAAAATTTCAAAATATGCTATTTGAAAAAAAAAAAAAAAAGTTTAGCTTGTAGTAAGATATAATTGCAAAACTGGAAAAATGTTGATCGATCCTGAAAAAATTGCTAGATGAACAGTTCTATGGGGATTAATATAAGATATCTAAAATATACATAATCTTCAAAATTACCTACTTCTAGCATTTCCACTAGCAAAAGATGTAGGAGGCATGTACTAATAATATGCGAAGACTTCATTTCAATATTTGTGCCTCAGGACTACAGTCAGGTGGAAACACTGTACAGAGAAATTACCTTTCCACTGTAGAAATATCTTCAGAGATTCCATCTCTTAGCTTCAGCTTATGTCTTGGATCTTTTCAGATAGCATAAAAATGATACCCTTTCCTCAACACTGACTAAATCAATCACAGTTTTTCTGATGCACCAAAAAAATCCCTTTTCAGTTAGGATCAAAACCTAAAGCGTTTCTTCTTTCCCTTGTTTTATGTGGTAATTGAAACTGAACCGTGCAAAAAAATTGTAGGTAGTCAGCGAGTATATGCTCAAAGTAATTGCAGCAAGGTATTAGCTTTGTCTTCTGAAACAGTATTGGAAGATGTTATTCACTTTATCTGAAATTCGATGCTACTGTGCTGATTCTTGGGTTCTAGTAGGTTAGTATTCTGCATTACCATACATCACCTATTCATTTGTTCACAAATGGTTCATTTAAGGCTGTTGTGCTAGATGTAGTCTATTAAAGGCAGTCCCACTTTAGGCGAAATGTACCCACAAATGTTTTCCTGTTTGAAAGAATTTTTGAAGAGGAAGGGAGTGTTTGGTAAAGATGCATCAGTTCATACATACTGGGTTGGCACACCTGTGTGTTGGAGCACTGAATCAGCCAAAGCATGAATGAAGATCTGTTTTGTCTTGACAGATACAGTTTTAAGAAAATGCACTAGAAGTTTTCAAGCCCCAATTGTAAATTTCATTAGGCAGGAGTATCTTGTTAAAATGAAGTGAAGGTGTAAATGGAAGGCTGGAAAGCAGCACCTTCCTTGTATTTTTTCAGGTTGAGTCATTTCTTCCAGTGTTACAGTATAGTTCAGTAGTGTCATGTGACTTAGTTACCTTAAATTCCTCAAACCGCCCTTTAGTTTCTCAGGAAGTTTCTTACTTAGACCCTTCTTTGATGCTTCCGATTGTATTCACTTGTTCTTCAAGAAAGCGAAAATCATACCGTCTCTGAAAGGAATTGCACTCTTCAAGAAGACCAGATTAGACCCTTCCCACTTTTCTCTTTTGACAAAATTCATAAGCTGTGGTACTTCAGTTGTGGATGATAGACAACCAAACTAGATATCTGTTATAGTGCAAGTGTGGATGATTATTTTTTTTAACAAGTTCTAGCTAGAATAGCGTGTCACATCCAAGTGTATAAGAGCAAATTTTACTATTGAACTGGGAAGAAACAACAAAGAAGGGCTACATGCTTCTGTATCTGGTTCTTCACATTGCATTTGTGGCTCTGTTTTTATTACTTGAAATATAAAAGCAGTTATGAATGATGATAATACAATCATGTTAAAACACACAGTAATTTTATTGTTTCTGTTTCATATTCTGGTTTTGTAAAATGAATGTAATATGAGTCCAGACAGATTAGTATTTAATTTTCTCTGTTAGTACTGTATTTGCCTTAAAAGTTTTGGGAGGAAAAAAAGGCTTGAAGGTTATACTGTTGCCGCGTCTTGTTTCCTTTTAAGAAAGAAAAGAGTGAGTGAAAAGCAGTGTAGAATATGTTCTCAGATGACTTAAATACTTAGAAATTTGCCAACTTTGTTGACCTGGAGTGGCACAGTTTCCACATTGTAGACTTAAAATGTTTATGAACAAAAGATCATAACAGTTCAGAGATTAGAAAAAACAAACCAACAAACCAATTCACTAACTACTAGCGATAGGACAGAATGAGAATAATTAGTTCAACAGGTGGAACTATGTCTGCATAAATTTACCTAGGTTTAAAAAAGTTCATGATGTGAGCAGTGGTTTTCTTCCACCAGCAGAAGACATTTTGTTCCATTTGCTTTAGCAAAACATGTATGATTACCGGCACAGAAGACACCTGTTATGTGCTGCTATGAAGAACATAAATCTGGGGAAAGAGAACATCCTGTTTCTAAGAAGGACTCACCTCATGTACTTTGCAGCTCTAGATCTCGGCTGTTTGGCAGTATGGAGATGGGAGACTGTCTCAAAGACCTGGCCAATCTGAAACTGCATGTCGCCTGCTGCCATCTTATTCTCGTGGGCAGTGGGAAAAATACTGAATTAAAAGCCCAACTAAAATATGTACTGCAACTTAAAACGTAAAATAAAATTCAAAAAACAGAGCAGTCTTAAGACGCATATGTGGCCTTTGCAGATAGAAAGCCAGCATTTAAAGCTTAAGCTTACTTTGAGAACAGGAAGGCCAATAAACAGTAAGTAGCTGTTCAAATGCAGTTGGGAAGACGAGAAGGCTAAGGAAGCTATTGAAGAGTAATTTTTAAAGGATGCTTAAGCTGTGCTAGTATAATTTTCCGTAAATGATGTGAAAAATAAGCCAATTAGGAAGCTTGTAGATTTGCTTAATGATAACTGTAAAAGGATACACTGATATTACAAGGCCATTAAAGAACAGTTCAGTGAATCTTTGCAGCCTTCCCTGCTGAAGATGCCAACCACTCCTTTATTCCTCACAGCAGAAAGATCGGATGTGTTAAATTTTTTTTGAAGCAACTGTACAGCAATAATGAGGCCAAGCAGGTAAATCGGTTGCTAATATTTTGATGTTAATATCTTCACACCCAAGCTCAGGTATGAAATTACTGAACTGTAACCTCGTTGTAAACAGCTACTGTGATAGTGGACTGGCAGGTTGCCACTGCTAACTCCCATCTGCAAAAAGGGCTCCAGAGGGAGCTCCAGACCAGTAAGCCTGGCTGCTTCCATACACTGGAATATGGCAGTGTTGTCTTTACACACAAAAAAAAAGGGGGGGGGGGGGGGGGGGTAGAATGAAGGAGAGGGGGAGAAATCAGTGAACACAGAAACAGGTAAAGTCAATTTTATTTGGAAGTACTCAGTGTGGCTTCCGTGAAGGGAAATTCTGCTTCATTAACCTGCTGGAATTGCAGACTAGTTCCAGGAACCGTGTCGATAAAACCTAAACCTGCATTTTGAAAATACCTTGACAAAGCTTTGTCAAGGCTCCGCATGAAAGGTTATAAATAAATCCCATTTCTGTGGGATTGGAGGAAAGATCCTTTTAGCAACATGGAATCAGTTACAGGAGAGGAAACAAGGGAGGTGTTTAAATGCCTCTTTGAGGATGGAAAAACAGCACTGCAGAAACAGGCTTGTGTACTTTCTTGAGGTAACATCTGCTTTTGCCTCCTCTGTAGATAAAGCTTTGGTTCTGAATGGATCCAGCACTGGTATGACTTGCTTGGGCATTTCTCAAAGTCATTCAAGACTTGGGTTGACTTGTATAGATTGGATCCTGTATGACACATTGTAACTTCTTGCATAGGCTAGCTGAAGTATTTCCAGTCTAGATAGACCCTAATTTCAGTTGAAGTGTGTTTCACAGACGAATGAGTTTATTTGTAAGTGACAGAACAGACCTACTCCTTTCCTTATTACATATTATTTCTTTGCTTCCACATCTTTCATCGCTCTGAAAGTTTTTGTGTATATTAATTCTTTATAAATATCTTGTACTTGCTGCTTGACTAGTCTGTAGAAAGGCAGTATGGATGTGTCTGTTTATACTTGTATAGATGTGTTTATTCAAATGTGTTTTTGAAGGTGAAAACTACCTTGGAAGGTAGAGTTACAGGCAGTAAGGATTCTAAGATAACCTTAATTCACTCCCTTGCATTCATATAATTTTGAATACAGTCTTTAAGCACGTAATTGGCAGTTTTTCTTTTTTTTTTTTTCCAAGGGAGCAGCTTGCCATTCAGTACAGGAAATGAGCTTGATACAAGGAACAGATAGTTTAGAAGTGAAGTCTATTGTAGCATGTGTAATAGAAGTTAATGATAACTGAGGCATGGAGAATGAAAGAAGAGCAAAGAAAGTCAACCCGTGAAGCTGGGTGGTCCTGAAAATAGCTGGAGTTGTGTGCAAAGCAAGTTACTTTAAGCTTTTCATGTATTTCTTATTTTCTTTGTACTCCATGTGAGACTATGGGATATGAATTGCAATATTTAGATCTACAGCTGAGAGAAGTGCTAGACATACAGAGTGCTTCAAAAAACTGTGCATAACCCTTTCCTTAAGTTAGCAGATATTTTGTCCTGATTTTCTGTTGTCTCATCTCAGAGGATTTTCTAAAGAAAATAAATCTCTTCTGAAGCGTTTAGGTGCTGCTATTGTTAGTATACCAGAATAGGCTGCTAAGGGAGCAGTCCAGCCTTCAGAGCAAAACTGGAATAATGTTATATATACTGAATGAGGTTATTTTTTAAATCTGCATATTAAATGACTGCTCTCAGTTGTATGTGGTGTTGTATCCTAACCTAAAATAAATGGAATCTTACTGTTGAAATAGCCTGTAACTATAAAGTTAGAGATCGTATCAGAAAACACGTGTATAATGAGCCAATGGAAGTAATATCATTAATTTAGCGTTTCTCATATTTGCTTTGAAACCTTAGGATTGTTATCTTTTCTTTACCTAAAAAGGACTAGCTTAAACTTGGTGTATGTTATCAACAAAATTTTATCTGAATTTTATAAATTTGTCTATACATTTTAATCGGCTCTTGTACCAATGACTCTTTATGTTTGAAATCTGCTGTTAACAAATTATTAAATGAACTTCTGAGCGCTGTCAACTTATTCCTGACAATATATTGATATAATTAATTTTGAGTAATAGCAAAGGTTTATGGTTGATTTTTGGTTCTTACTTTTTTTTTTATTTACTCTTTTGTAGATTGAATCTTGAAGAGGAATTAGATCAGATGAAAGTACACCAGTCTGTGGGTAAGTTTACAGTACAGCAGTTCAACTGTGTTTAAAACAAGAGAGAAGGTATTGTGTTTTAAGTGTGTACACTTAAAATTAAGGCTAAAGAGAAACACTAGTTTTAAAGTTATTTTCTCTACAAATAGTAATTTCTTCTTGAATATGTATTTTGCAAGCATAAGGCCACACATGGTTTTGTTTCAAAGCATGTTTCTCCTCAAGTTCTCTGCATGTCTGTGAAGTCAGCGACAATTTTTATAGAGACAAAAATTATTCCAAAGTTGCAATTTTTATGTGTAAAATCTACATAAGAAATTTATATTTTATGTTTAAAATACATTTATATATGTGAGTGTGTATAACATCTAAAGCATGTTTATGTATTTGTGAAGCTATCTCCAGAATCTGAAATGCTTTTGAAGTTCTGAAATACAGTGATAAAGAAATTTCATGCTCATTCAGGCTTCTTTTTACAAGAGCTATCTCTCAAAGCATGTGGATTCAAAAGGAAATCAAAATGTCGGATCTCTTGTAAGAGTTTGTCATGGATACCTTCTTTTATATCTTTACAGTCTGTACAATAGTTGATGGTTCTGTGAAGATAGGTAATATATTATCTTTTCCTCTATCACTCTGATGCTGTAAGTCGCTGTTCTTGAACAGTCTGGGAGAAGTAATCTACAGTGAATAGTTACAGTCCATTTGGTTGTCAAATCTGTGGGGAATTCCTTGTGAGCAATATTCTGCAAAAGCAGTAGAAGACTCAGAAGAAGTATTCTGCTAAAGAACCATGTTTTGTCAACAAAGCCCTGACATTCTGTATCTCATTTTTCTGCTATTAGTCTGTTTCATTTCCTATGATAATATTGACCATTTGAGTGAAAAACTAAATATTTTTTCCTTTAGTTTGCTTTATGATTTACATAAAATTAATGGAAATCTCCATCTGCTGAAGTTGGAACATCACTGTCTCCTTTTGTTTTAGTTCTTATGTTCTACTTTCATGGTCACAGAGTTGAAGAAAACTAACAAAGGTTTAAAATACCAACTTTTAAAAGCAATTCTTTGTTTTTGCCAATGTAGTCATTCTTTGTATAGAGAGAAGTGGAAAGGCAACCAGCAGTGAAAAGAAGTCAAGGGCCTATTGAACACTAACCATGTATTTTCAATAAAACAATCAGATCCCTGACACTGCCAGCTCTTTACATGTTTGATACTGTAACAGCTAGTCTTTTTTTCCCCCATTTTTCATTAATATTTTAGATAAAAATATATCCTTTTTATAAATGAACTAGTGGATACGCAGTTCTGGTTTGGTTACTAGTACAAGTGTTGTTTCACTAGAACTGAGAAAAAGTGTTCAGTTCCTAGTGAAGTATGTTACAAAAGTGTTTTATATAGGTCTTCCAGCATTTGTTGTAGATTTTATTTAGATGAACAGGGTTGGTTTTTTTTTTTTTTTTGTTTGTTTGTTTTGTTTTTTTTGCTAAGTTAGAAAATCAAGTCTGACAGTATGCATTAGGCAGTACTTTTTTTTTTTTAGCACGTAAGGCTGAATTGATTCCAGCCATTTTCAAGCTTTTACCAGTTGAGGTATAAAAAAGTACTATTCAGTCTGTAAAAACTAGTTTTCTTATTTGTCCTAGCAAATGCCTAGCAATTTCAGTGCTGTAGACACTTTCATGAGCTGGCTGATATTTTCTGGAAGAATATAGTAAAAAGACTGAGGATTGGTGGCTATCTGTCAGCATAATTGAGAGCTTTTGAGCAATTCTTGCTCACTAGTTACAAAGGTATATGCATTCTTTGCCCTAAAATAGTATCTAAGTCCCTTCCCAAATAAAAATAATACCTTTGATCTGTTGTCTGGCATTTACTGAGAGACAAAACTTGGTATGATCTGAATACAGTTTTTAACTTCCTGCATAAGTATATTTTCATTCCTAAAATGAAACCTGGCAATAAATTACTCAGCTTATGAAATATGTTGGAATTCATTTTCACTGTAATGAGTACCTGTGTCCATCAGGCATTTTAATTTGCAGGGAGTTTCTCTGGATTAAAAAATTAGGCACTATTGTCTTACCTAAATAGATACTGGTTGTGTTTGTCAGAAGGAAGCGCTAGATATCTTTATTCCTATTCGGTACCATTTTTCATGGAACCGCAGATTCATCACAGAGTGGCTTCACTGGAAAAAACCTTAAAGAACTTATGTCTCTTTCTCCAAAAGCAGGAAAAAGAGTCCATCTAACCGCATTCATAAAAATACCAAGCACCTTATTAAAAGCAAGTAAGTGATAGTCCCTCTATTTCTTCAAAGAGGCAGTTTGAAGGCTTCTTGCATTTTAGAGTCCCTCTGGATATGTCATGTCACCAGTTCATTAGTGTGAATGGCCTTCTCTTCTGGTGTTCATAGTGGTCCTTTCCACCTGCTTTTTCTACTTAAACATTTTTGGAAACATGGGAGATTAGACTGCAATCAGTGAAACAATGGCTTTCTGCACCATGGCACCCTTTATCTGTAAGAGGAATCTTCCACCTAATGCATTATGGGGCTAAAATCTTGTTCTGTTGATTTTATTTATATTTTTTGGTAGATATTCTATGACTGACTGATACACTAGGTCTGCTCCAAAAGTAATGCCTCCTATTTTATTATATTGGCATACAACTTCAGAGATGGATGTTATGGATATCACAGTAGAGGTTGAACTTTTTCACCAATATTCTGTTATGTTGTTGTCATATGAGAGATCTAGCAGAAGGGCAGTCTGACAGAATGGCATCTGACGTGGAAGTGCATGTGAAGCAATGGTGTGTTATTACATTCCTCCATGAGGAAAATATGGTGTCCAATGACATTCATCAATGCATGCTGAAGGTGAACAGAGCCCAAACACTGGATATGAGCACAGTGAGGTGGGGGGTGGTGTATTCAGCAGAGGTGGCAGCCATGTTCTGCACAGTTGTGCAGATAGTCATACCAGAAAATGAAGAGCATCTCAGTCAGCTCACTGATGTGAATAGGTACATTACAATCAACGGACTGTGTCTGGAGCTGAATATTGGCTTAATTGTGATGGAAACAATGGTGGAAATGTTGGAATATCACAAATTTTGCACCAGGTGGATCCCAGGAATGCTCACATGAGAATGGAAAGTACACTATATGCAAGTTTGCCAGGAGCTATTGAACCAGTACAAGTCAGAAGGTGACAGTTTCCTGGATCACATCATCAGCAACAACAAGATGTGATGCCACCACTACAAGCTGGAGAGCTGGAGTCAAAATGGCCATCTGTGGAGCGGTGACAGGTGAATCCTTCATGGAAGAAAAATTTTGAGACACAGCTCTTAGTAGGTAAAGTGTTGTGCACTGTCTTTAGGGGTAGGAAAAGGATGGTCCTTCTGGATTTCCTGGAACCTGGACAAAATATCATCTCTGACCCAACATCCTGACAGTGACTAAGCTGGAGGCTTAAACTTACCAGGCCAAAGAAGATCTTTTTCTTGCAGCATGATAGCCCGAGGCCCCATATCAGTTTGAAGACTGCATTTTGCTAGGTACAACCCCTTCATAGCAGCTGGGAAAGAATACATCACCTTCGCTGGTGTAGATTTTTATGGGCGTGGCATGCAGGCTCGTGTTCACTGCTGGCAAAAATAGATAGCTAATAGTGGTGCTTTGTAGCTGTGAATTTGCTCTATCAAATAGTGTTATTATGCTATTGTAATTTCCATGGAAATAAATAGGAGGCATTACTTCTGGAACAATTTACATGCCACTATTTATTGTTTTTTTTTTAATGGATAGTTTTTTTTTTTTTCTCTGTAAAAGGGATTTACACAAATATTAGTAGGGAGCAGTAGTATCACAGTTCAAATACCATTTGTCAGCAGTGTCAAACTACCTGATAATCAGATTTTGTGGCTATTAATTAGAAACCAAGTGTTATGTTCTAAAGCTGACAGTTAACTGTTTTCTCAGTGGGATATGTTTACTTACATAAGGCCACTGTAATTTCCTGACTGAAGATTGTGGGTTTTATGACTTACAGGTCTTCCTTGAGGAACAACTTGGAATTTTTTTATGTAGGAGTCTGATGAGTAGATCCCATCTCTTGCTGAACAGATTGATGTGATGAATCTGTCTGCTATCTTAGACAGACGCACAGTTATAGGCAATACTGTTCTATTGCCTCCCTAACCAATTCCTGTGAACAAATACATATCAGTTAGAAGGGAAGGAGGGAGAGAAGAAGGCTGAGTAGGCCATTTATTTTCTCCTTGATCGAAAGGGTTATGCTACAGTGACCTTTGCCTTTTCTTTAATGTATTTTGCTTTCGACTTCTATGGTAATACTGAACATGTGCAGATTTTTCTGTCTGTTTTGCAGTAGTCATCTTTATTCTCATGCATATCATATGTTTATTTATAGATAGTATTGTAAATTGTATTTTAATATATCCACATAATAAACATAACACCTTGTGTGCTTTGATCAGTTTCTTCGACTGTGGGAAATCATTTTCTTTTTTTTCAGTGAATTACAGTAAATGCTGATATAAAAGCTACAGCAGACATTCAAATGAGTGAATATTTAGAAAAAGATGAAAAGCATGTTCATATTATCTTCGTGTGTTACTTAAAGAATGTTGTAAATGTATGCAGTACCACTGTGCTGGGGGACTGTAGTCTGAAATAACATGGGAACTAACATATTAATATCAAGGTAAAGGTACATATTCCCCAGATGCGTAGTTTTACCTTTTTCAGCTTTTATTATCTTTAGAATAGTGCTCCATTTATTTCATGAATACAGAAGTATTAATTGGCCATGACATGTTCCAAAGACAAAAGAAAGGTCTAATTCACTCTAACAAACTTGTTAGTCACTGTTTATATCAAGAGGATTGTGAATCTACAGAGAGTAACACTGTTTTCTTCTACACTTGCTTTGTTTATAAATCAAAAGTTTTTAAGTGACCTGCAGTGTCTGCTTTAGAAGTATCATTTCAAACTACAAGCAGACCTTCACCATATGACACAGATATTTATCCCTTAAGATTAATTGTTAAGATAATTTGGGGAAGAAAAGAAATATGAATATTGTGTTCTTTTTATAGTGTTGATTTTTGTTGTTGTTCTTGAACATCTTTAATATTCTAAGAAAAAACTCCTTGTGAGGTGTATAATTGCTTTTTTTCTGTAAGTAGTGAGAAATTTGTGAATGGTAAGCATTTCAGCAAAATCTAAATACAATATATTTTACTTCTGATTTATTGTGTATATTGGACTAGTAAACTTTTTCCTTAAGATCCGGTGGAATAATTAATTCTTCAATTATTCTTTTTGTGGGATTTTTAGTACCTAAAGTGCATAGCTTGATCTGAGAGCGATGCATAGAGTAATGTTCATTCTCATTACTTGTATGAATTTCTAATTGTTATGAATTCACAGCATTACAGTCCAGTGATTTGTGTGATTTATCTAGTGAAGTACATGATCTTTCACTTATCAAAAAAGGAGTTTAAAGTTTTCATCCATCCTAATTCTGTTACTGTTTGCTTTGTTCACCAATCACTCTGATCCTCCTAGCAGGGGACAAGACCTAGAGAACAAAACTGGTAGTGACTGTGTAGATAAAAAGGCAATGAATTCTGCTTTTAAGGCATAGAGGGAATAGTCTATAAAAGAATAAAAATGGGAATGAAAGTACAGTGTCTTTAACCTGCAGATCTATTGTACCTTTGAAAAGCCTGTACTCTTAAAAAAAAACATACTGTGATGCTGCAAAGATTCATAATTATGTGACAGAGCACTTTGAAAAGAGGTCACTCTTTAGAAACTGACCAAAAGGCTTGTCAAGAAAATAGACCATGTTATAAATAATTGCAGAAAGCAGATTTCCTTAAAATGTCTAGATATTGTTTTAGTGTTATGCTAGGTGTCACAGTGTATTATTTATTCTCTCATAGAGGTCTATAATTTATTTTCTGCTAGAGCTACTTTTTAAACTTAGTGAAGATGATGGGCTCAAGAACAGTACTCCAAAGAAGAATATGGAAGCCAGTTCAGATGAGAGGTTACAGAAGGTAAGACAGCAATCCCACCAAACAGATCTAGATTTTAACATAAGAATCGTATGTGTAAGCTAGTATCTATGCATTCAGGCCTCAGTTTTCATTTCACGGTTGAAAAATATGGATTTCCAAAATTGTGTCAAAAATGAATTCTAGTGAATTAACTGTGGGTATATCTTGAGAGATAAGCATAGTAAATTAAAAGAATTGTTAGAGCTAAAATGTTAAAAACTGGTAAATGATCTAAATGTTGCATGTGTTTAGCATTTACCCCTTCTAAGTTCAGAAGTCCTGAGTTCTTTTGCTGACTATTTAACTTTATATGATATCGGATGCTAATTTTCACAAATCTCTTGATACGTAATAAAATTGATGATTAATAGCTTTTCTTGTTTTATATAAAATTTAGAACAATGTCACATATGCAAATGTTTTTATATATGTGGGTTTATCACTCTTCACAAAATAAATTTGATGTTTGGCTTAGCAAATATGAGTATTTAATCTTTACTGCTCAACATTCTACATGTTTCACTTCATACACTAACAAGATGTTCTTAACTAGTTGCTGTTTGTATTGACATTTATAATATACACAAGTAGTTTAGTATGTTAACAGGTGTTCACTTAAGAGGGCTCACTTGTATTTTACCATATGTCTTGTTCACTGCGAAGAAAAGACATCCTTCAAACAGTATTATACCTTTAGTTTGTCAGTTTGCAAAGCAGTGTTTGTTTTATTACTTATAAATCTTTAAAAGCATGCTTAAATTGAATAAGCACAAATCTATAATTTCAAATGTCAGTTTGGGTATGTCTATTTATTTTTTATTTGTGAATTAACTTGTAGGAAGTATGGTAATTTACAGCAGATGATGTGATTGCATATACTTGTAACACTTGCCATATGGTCAGGCAATGAAGGCTGTCATCTCGTTATTACTGAATGACAAACATCATGTTAAAATAATAACACACAGAATAGGAAGTGCTCACATTCATTTATCTTAAGGTAGAGTGAGTAATTGAAATAATTTGAATGCTACCATCTGAAATGTCACACAGTTTATGCTTGGTTATCATCTATATCTCAGAACTATAATTTTATTTGCCAGGTACTACATAATTTTTATCTCTATGGATATACAGAATTACGGTGGTACCTTAGGGATAAGTATATAAGCTATTCATTGTTTGTTTTCTTGCACCTGTCATATATGACTTTAAGTGCTAGTGAGCGCAAAAGGTTGCTTTTAAGAACTAAGAATAATAATAGAAGAATCTCAGTTTAGGAATATGGTTGAAGAAAGGTACTGTTATTACTTACCATGGAGGAGCAAAAGAAAATCTATGAAATTTATAATAAATCTTGATTCCACTGAAGTATTTGGAACAAAAATAATCCTCATTTCACCTAGCAAGATTATGTTACCATGAAATGGTCTATTCATTGTGGGAATGCTACAGATTTCTGTCAAAGAGCACAGCATAGTACATGCGTGCATATTGGAATGTCTGCTATCGAAGTCGTAAATAAATTCAGTATCAAATTCATAGATACATACACAGCTTAGGTAGCAGCTTTTGCCCTTTCTACATTGGTACTTCTCATTTATCCGAATCATATCCATATCCACAGTATGTATCCATGCATATCCACTTTATAAATAATTTTCTAAGTTTTAATTAAATGCATTGGCAAAAAAGTCTTTGTAAATGCTCATGGCATTACTTGAGAAATAATATGCTTTCGATATTTGCAAACTACTGGCCTATCCTATCATTTTGTTACACTATGAGATTTCAGAACATGCTTTGAAATTTCATAGTGCAATGAAGTGATAGGGTTGGCCAGTAATTTACAAGATGAATAACTGAATCAGCCACGTGCTGCTTGAAAAAATAGTCTTTTTCTCTCAATTCCTTTAAAATGTACTGCACCTGATACTTCCCGCACTGGTATAATGGGGATGGAGCTTGTGCAAAAACAGCTAAGTATGAAATGAAAATCTTGTGAGTAAATGTTTATTTTAGGATCTGCTAGGATTAAAGTCTCTTCTTATTTCTAGAAATTGTGAGACTAAGTTTGAGTGATAAATAGTCCTGAAGAACTTTGAGAATCACCTTGTTCATGGCTTTGAATTTGTGCAATCTTCAAAGAGCTTCAGAAGCAAAACGTATACATCCATTTAGGTAGAACATGCTTCTGCAAACTGTAATTGAGAAGATTTTAAACATGCTGCATTAGAATGGGGTTGTTTTTTCCTTCCTATGTGTAGAAAATACTTTTCAGCCTTTGTATTCCTTAAGTGCTGAGCTTCTGACATCTGTTCATAGAACCGTAGAATGGCCTAGGCTGAAGAAGACCATAATGATCATCTAGTTTCAACACCCCACTATGTGCAGGGTCACTAACCACTAGACCAGGCTGCCCAGAGCCACATCCAGACTGGCCTTGAAGGCCTCCAGGGATGGGGCATCCACAACCTCCTTGGGCAACCTGTTCCAGTGCGTCACCACCCTCTGTGTGAAAAACTTCCTTCTAATATCTAAGCTAAACCTCCCCTGTCTCAGTTTAAGACCATTCTCCCTTGTCCTATCACTACCCACCCTTGTAAAAAGCCGTTCTCCTTCCTGTTTATATGCTCCCTTCAAGTACTGGAAGGTCACAATGAGGTCTTGCCAGAGCCTTCTCTTCTCCAAGTTAAGCAAGCCCAGTTCCCTCAACCTTTCTTCATAGGAGAGGTGCTACTGCATGTTGCTATGACGCTTTCTTTTTTTTTTTTTTTAAAAAAAAGGTTAAACTAATATTTATTTTGTATATTTATATCACAGGAAAGAACATGTTGATTAAGAAAGCTTGTGCAAAGTTGTCTGTATTTCAAGATAGTTTTCCTTCTTAAAATGTTTATTTAAATTCAATTAGTATGTATAACGAAATCAGTAACAAGCTTAAGATGCATCTGGAAAGTTCATTAGCATATTTAAACTTCTGTGTCACTTTGCCTGGAATTTTAACTTCTTTTACCATCTGCCCTTTGTTCAACAGCTGTATTATTGCAGCTAGAATGTATTCATCTGCACTATGTTAGAATCATTTTTAAATTAAGTACTTTAGATTGCTTTTGTCCTTGTGCTTAGTATAATATTATTGTCATATAATAAATATGTTTTAGAACGGGTTTTACTCTACTGGATAGGTTAACATATTATGAATGCATAAATTATTTTTGCTAGGTAGAGCAACTGGAAAGAAGATGTAAAACTATTGAAAGGGCAATAAGGAAACAGAAAGAAATAAATAAGGACTTGCTGAAGGAGAAAAATGATTTGAAAGCATCTTTAAAATTGGAAAAGGAAGATGCAGACACAAGAGAAAGAGAGCTGGAAAAACTACTCAGTAGGATTTGTGAAATAAAAAAAGACAATGCAGAACTTCAGTTAGTGATTGATGATCGGGAGAAAGAAGCTGCTTCTTTGAAGAGGCAAGTGGCAGAAGCGAACAGGTTGAGAAATGAAAATGAAGATTTGCTGAGTCAAGTGGAGGAGCTGACGTGTTTGCTGGGTGAAGCCAAAGCAGCGGCAACCTCTGGGCAATGTAATTGCAAGATAACAGGCACCAAGGTTAAATTAAAAGCAGCCAAGAAAAAGAGCTCTTTGGGACATCATGGAGCTTTTCTCAAACAGTCCATCAAGGTTATGAGTAATGTATTTGAGAACTTCCATAAGGACGGCTGGGAGGATGTGAGTGAAAGCAGGTACGGCTCTCATTAACTTAGCCCTGTAGAGGGGACACTGTGCATATGTAAAGCACTAGCAAATGGAGATTGAATTTCAACTACTGTTGATTTGGTATTCAAAAAAAATACTGTCAGATCCTTTGAAATATCTTGGGAGGTCTTGTTCTGAGTTTATTGACTGAAATTTGCATGCAAAATTAGCCACAACTGCATGAGTATTTGAATAGGTGCCAGGAAACCCAAAAGAAGGCAATGCTTGATTTCTTCCAGTGATGCTATTTTCATGCAGTCATGAGGCTTGAAATTGACAGTTTGGCAGGTTGATTTAATTTGCTGGCCCTTTGCATATTCACCACTGACAGCTAAGGATTCCCAGGCAAGCCTACTAAGTCGGTTTAGTTATCTTGTGACATGCCGACCCGGGAGGAGAAACATTTTTTCCCCTTAATTTAGTTAGATAAATTTTGAATGACCCATTTCAGCTTGCTAGCAGATGTCTACAAGCTGTTTAACATCCTTTAAATTAAGAACCATCCACACTAATTATTTCATGTATGTTTTATCCACAGTCATTGTACTAACTTTAATTGAATCATGGTTAAAAATTGGTTCTTTAAAGGTAATTGTTACTGCTTAGAGTCTCAGTCATGAGTCACAAGGCCCTCTGAAAATTGCACAGGCAAGATTTGTAAATGTTCGTGATTTTTACTTCAGCTTCTGCGTGTCTACACAAATGAGACTGCAGTAAGCTCCTGTATGAGCAGCTATCACACCTTTCAGTACTTAATACTAAGAGACGTGTAAAGAAATTTCTCAAGCCTGTACTTACCCCCAAAATATAGAGAAGCTATAAAGAAAATGGAATCTTCTTTGTAGCTTTCATGATAACCTTTATATGTCATGCGGAGCAAGTCAGCAATGGCAAATGAAGCCCTTCTGCTGCCTTTTCCTGTACAAAATAGGGACTCCCAAATACAGTATCTCAAAAGAGAAGAAAAGTTAAGTGCCATGTAATTTGTCTGTTGCTAACATTAATACCAGGCTTGTTTGTTTTTCTGTTTAATATTGGAGATCTGATTTTACTGAAATGTGTTTTTACTTGTTACAATTAACAAAATTTTATTCAGCTTACTGTGTTTTGCTTTTTAAGAAAAAACTTCAACAAAAGAAATGACATTTCAAGTTGAGATTTGTGATATAAGAAAGTGAGCATTTTTGTAGGAGATATTCCAAGGTGTCATACTCAGAAACTAAGGCAGATTTCTTACCTAGCTTGCTCTTATTTTTAATGTGTCTCAGACAGTAACTCTGAATTTCTAAATTCAAGTCTTTTGTTGTCTAAATAAACTATTATTTGAAAGAATTCCAATGAGAAAATCGTGCACACATTTAGAAGTGTATCTCTGCTGCACAGATTACATTGTTTTCTATTCTTACCAGTCAATAAAGCATGCCAGTCTGTCAGCACAGATTTTGGTAAGCATGGTGTTCCTGTATAAACTCTTCTGAATTTCAGGCCTTCTTCCTGGTTAAGTGCCGTCCATCTCTAACTCATTGATTTTTATGATGATGAAACTTTGTTTGAACTGAGTTTGTGCCTCTTTAAATGTCTCGGTTTAAAAAGTAACAACCTTGCTGTAGTCAAGAGTTTCCTTCTCAAATGGTTTGCACAGATAGTGATGAAGAACTACTGATGGTGATATTTCAAGATTTATGTTTTAAAGTAGACATAACTGATTTAGAAAACAAGGGGCAAGGCTGTAGAAAAACTGGAAATTAAGTGTGCATTGATATTTTAACATCAAACCATACACTGAAGGAAAAAAAATGAAAAATTTGAAGGTTTTACATCCAGGTCCTTTCTATGGCATGCAATTTGAGTGTCATAAATTCTAAATTGTATAGAATTTAAAAGTGCTACAAAATGAGTATTAGAAATTTCACTGAAGTGTTGTTTATGAGCTCATCTCCATCAACAGTACGAATAAATTGAAACATTGTTATTAAGTATAGTGCATTTGTATGACTTCCTATCAAATGTGGAAATGCGGAGGAATCTTAGTGTGTCTGTGTGAGCCTTTCACAGACAAGAAGCACTATTAAGCAGTTTTTCAAGTACGTCACATTTGTGGATGATGTCTGAGAACTCCACTCATTGTATACTGAAATTCCATTTGACAGAAGGGACTTTCAGAGATGACAAAAGACAATTTCAGAGATTTCTTTTTATTGTATTTGTAAATATCTGATGAATAAGTCACCTTAGTTTTGTTTGGATTTTATAGTACTTTCTCTTCTTTCTTGCATGTAGTATTTTCTGTGTGATTGCTTATTGGCTGTTTGGAACTTTTAAAAGGAATTGCTAATGTTTAGCTTTGTTTTGTTTTGTTTTCCCTCACGTGCTGTTTTAGTGACTCTGAAATACCAGCTCCTGAGAGTCTGGAAGCAGTGACTATGAAGATAGTGCAAGATATTGATCTGTTACCAAACAGAAACAAACAACAGGAAAAAAAGCAAATACAAGATGGCAAAAAACCCTGCAACACTGCACATTTAGAAGGCAAAAGCCAGTGCTACAAGAAAAAGGTATATATGTTTTATTCTCTAGTGCAGCATCTTGAAATTTAATAGTTCATATTATGACTGCTTTTTCCTTTTAATTAATTTGACTCTTGTAAGCTGAGAAGAAAATCTTCTTTCAGGTATTCATTGTGTTCGGATATCTTCTTTCAGGTATTCAGCTTTATTAATATTTAGAATATTTTCTGAACAATTACTCTGCAAAGTATTTGAAGGACACATTGGAGTGCAAAAGCTGTTTAAAAACTTTAAACCTACTGTAGGCTAGTCCTACTGTCTCACAGTCCAGACAAAGAATGCCACAGACATTCCATTTAACTATTTCTCGTTTGGATAAACCATAGAATTTATTTGAGCGACATTGTCCATTACAAAGAACTTCCCCATTTGCTCTCTAGTAAAATGATGTGTTGACTAGTCAAGCTTTAGTACTTTTCAGTTCATCTGGTGTGTGCAGGAAGTGTTATGTCCACCTTGGATTCTTTTGGCTCTAGCTCTGTCCAGGTGATTCTGTCAAGAGAAGAGTATGCTTTTAGCTTTTACTTAGCCCATTTACATTCATTTTGGAGACGTGAACCACTTGTCTTATTCCTAACATCTATGTACTGTTTTCTCCCAGAATGGGGACAGCTGGTTGTTTCTCAGGTCTTCACATACTCCTTACAGCCCATAACTAATGACTCATTTTTGGACTCTTGAGCAATGTCTACACTACTTTTCCCCTACTGTGTTTGCCCAAATACATCACTTTACATCATGGAGTTTAAAGCACAGGCAGATACTGTTATTTCTTACGTTAAGAAACAGCACAGTCCAGTTGTGTAATGATATTCTCATACAAAGAGAGGCCAGAAAAGCCTCAGATGCAAAATTTGGTAAATCAGAGAATTGTAGGGGTTGGAAGGTACTCTGAAGATCATCAGGTACAATTCCCCTGCTAACATAGGTTCCCTACAGTAAGTTCCACAAGAGTGTGTCTAAACAGGTCTTAAATACCTCCACAGTCTCTCTGGGCAGCCTGTTCCAGTGCTCTGTCACCCTCACAGTAAAGATCTTCCCCATGCTTGTATGGAACACTGCCCATTATCTCTAGTTCTTTCACTGCCTGCCACTGAAAAGTGTCTAGCCTCTTCAACTTCTGTCCAACATTTAGTTAGTTATAATCAGTGATGAGTTCTCCTCTCGGTGCTCCCTTTTTGAGGTTGAACAGTCCCAGGTCTCTAAGCCATTCCTCGTACAAGAAATGCTCCAGGCCTCTTATCAGCTTTGTGGCCCTTTGCTGGTCTCTCTCTAGAAGATCGCAGTCTTGAACTGAGGAACTCAGAACTGGACACAGTATTCTAGGTCTGACCTCACTGGGACAGAGTAGAGGGGAGAATCAACTCCCTTGACTGCTGCGACACTTTTTGCAGAGCACCCCAGGATACCTTTGGCTTTCTTGGCTTATGGTACAATGCTGTCTCGTGGACCCCATGACAAAGTCCTCCACAGTCCTCCACATATTATTTCCAGCAAGTCATAGAATCATAGACTTAGAGAATCATAGAATGGCCTTTGTTGAAAAGGACCTCAAAGATCATATGGTTTCAACTCCCCCTCCTGTGAGCAGGGCCGCCAACCACTAGACCAGGCTGCCCAGAGCCACATCCAGACTGGCCTTGAAGGCCTCCAGGGATGGGGCATCCACAACCTCCTTGGGCAACCTGTTCCAGTGCGTCACCACCCTCTATGTGAAAAAATTCCTCCTAATGTCTAACCTAAACCTCCCCTGTCTCAGTTTAAGACCATTCCCCCTCGTCCTATCACTATCCACCCTTGTAAAAAGCCATTCTCCTTCCTGTTTATATGCTCCCTTCAAGTACTGGAAGGCCACAATGAGGTCTTACCAGAGCCTTCTCTTCTCCAAGTTAAGCAAGCCGAGTTCCCTCAAACTTTCCTCGTAGGAGAGGTGCTCCAGCCCTCTAATCATCTTAGTGGCCCTCCTCTGGACTCACTCCAAGAGCTCCATGTCTTTCCTGTACTGGGGACCCCAGGCCTGGACTCACTACTCTGGATGGGGCCTCACAAGATCCGAGGAGAGGGGGACAATCATCTCCTTCTCCCTGCTGGCCACCCCTTTTTTAATGCAGCCTGGAACACAGTTGGCCTTCTGGGCTACAAGCGCACACTGCTGGCTCATGTCCAGCTTCTCATCCACCAGGACCCCCAAGTCCTTCTCCGCAGGGCTGCTCTCAAGGAGATCTTCCCCCAGTTTGAATAAATACCTGGGATTGCCCCGACCCAAGTGCAGCACCCTGCACTTGGCCTAATTGAACCTCATTAGTTTTTCATGGGCCCACTTCTCCAGCCTGTCCAGGTCCCTCTGGATGGCTTCCCTTCTTTCCAATGTATTGACTGTTCCGCTCATCTTGGTGTCATCCGCAAACTTGCTGAGGGTGCACTCGATGCCATCATCTGTGTCATTGATGAAGATGTTGAAAAGCACCAGTTCCAAGACCGACCCCTGAAGGACTCCACTTTTGACTGGCCTCCACCCTGACACAGAACCATCTATCACAACCTTTTGGCTGCATCCATCCAACCAATTTCTAATCCATCGAACACCATCCTTCAAATCCACACCTCTCCAATTTTGAGAGAAGGATGTGGTGAGGGACCATGTCAGAGGCTTTGCACAAGTCCAGGCAGATTACATCCATTGCCCTTCCTCCAGCCAATGAAGCCGTCATTCCATCATAAAAGGCCACCAGATTGGTCAGGCACGATCTGCCCTTGGTGAAGCCATGCTGGCTGTCTCGAGTCACCTCTTTATCTCATATGTGCTTTAACAAAGCTTCTAGGAGGATCTGCTCCATCATCTTCCCAGACACAGAGGTGAGGCTCACTGGCCTGTAGTTCCCCAGGTCTTCCTTTCTCCCTTTTCTTAAAAATGGGAGTAATGTTTCCTTATTTGCAGTCACCGAGGATTTCACCAGACAGCCATGATTTTTCATATACAATGCAGCTCGGCAACCACATCAGCCATCTCCTTCAGAACCCTAGGATGGATATCATCTGGCCCCATGGACTTATACACGTTCAATTTCATGAGGAGGACTTGGACTTGTTCCACTGTTGTAGTGGGACAGAAACCACTCTCCACACCCTCACCTAGAGGCTCGTGGTCCTGGCAGACATGGGAAGCCTGACCACCCATGAAAACTGAGGCAACACACTCATTGAGTACCTCAGCTTTTCCTATGTCAGAGGAAGCCAGCTCCCCAGTGCCTTTCACCAGAGGGGGAACACTCTCCTTGGCCTGTCTCCTCCTGCCTATGAGCCTGTAGAACCCCTTCTTGTTATCTTTCACATCCCTCGCCAAGTTCAGCTCCATCTGCGCCTTGGCTTTTCTAATCCTATCTCTACACACACAGACAACAGCCCTGTATTCCTCCCAGGATACACAACCCTGCTTGCACCTTCTATACGTTTCCCCTTCTATCTTAGTTTAAGCTGCAGGTCCTTGAACAGCCACGACGGTTGCCTGCCTCCCCTGCTCAACTTCTGCTGGAGGATGGAGAGCCATTGTGCTCTCAGAAGGGTGTCCTTAAAGAGCTGCCAGCTCTGTTCTGTACCCATGCCCTTGAGGACAGTTTCCCAGGGTATCCCACTCAGCAGTTCCTTGAGCAGCCGGAATTTTGCTTTCCTAAAGCACAGGGTCCTAGCTCTGCTTTTTGCCAGGCCTGCATTCTTCAAGATCACAAGTACTGTAGACATTAACAAACACACAATTTTTCTACATCGGGATTCTTGGGGAAGAGTTATGATCTATCTGTTACAGTTTGTTATTTTTGCTACATCTGATAGAAAGACAGAAATCTGTACTCTTTGTGGACTGGTGTTGGAAGACTGATACTAACTGTAATTGTAATTCAAGATTTTTTTGTGTCTTTGTTAATAATTTTTTGCTGGCTTAATTCAAACCAGAGAACTTTGGAGTTGTTTTGTTTGTCATAAGGAAGTACTGTTAAGATCCATGCTTCTGTTTTTTATTTAGAACCATTCACAGAAAAAAGACATAGAAAAGAAGAGGAAGATCCACTGTGTCATAACAGCTTATCCATCATTTCTAAGGAAAGGTAGGAATACTATTTATTTTTGGAAAGTTCATAAATAATGTTGACGAAGATTCCTGCCAAGTATTTTGAAGCTTCTTCCATTATGTTACAGAAGCTCAGTTTATATGCAGGATTTACTTGTTTAAATTAGCAGGAGTATATTTCTTAAGATTTAAATCATTATTTTAAAAGGAAATGATCTTACCGAAAGAATCTGTTAAACAACATCTTTTATCTCAATTAAGATATTTTCCATTTTCACTAACTCTTTCCTATTGAATCTATTGATTAAAGTAAAGCTTTTCACTGTGTTTTGTTCTAGCTTGCCCTTTATGTCCAGCACAGCCATGGAAAATATTGAACTGTATTTTGGCTCAAAATTAAAAAAAAAAAAGAAACAAAAACCCACCTGTCAACAAAATAGTGAAGTCTTTATTTCTGGTATTATCATTCAGAGACCAGAGCCATTTAACTTTCAAGTCCTTATGGAATTTGCAGAGTTGGCACTTTAGAAAAAGAGCATCAAGCATTTATTGGGTATCTGAATTAATTTCTCAGTTCACCTACTGAGAAATATTGAATATGGTATCCTAGAAAAAGATTTTAGCAGCTAGAATAGTGTTTTGAAGGGCTAGAGAAAAGCCAAAACTCATCCTATCTATCATGGTTTAGCATCTGTGTCGGTTGAGTAACATGCCGTTTTCTGTTTAGTGAGCAGAACGAAAAGCAGAAACACCATTTTCCAGAACCAAGGCTATTCTGTTACTCTACTTCAGGAAACAATTAAATCGTTGCAGCAGCAGATAGGTGTTTTACTGAATGAAAAAAAGACAGCAGTATCTTCTGTGAAGGAATTTAAAGAAACAAATGAAAAACTAACAACTCAGCTACGTTTGGCTGATCAGAGACTTCAAAGTAGTAAATTGACCATACAGGTAAAGTCCATTTCATTATGGTGTCTTAAGATATTCAGTTTAATTCTGTTATTATTTTGTGGAATTCTGGTAATATTGCTTGTTTCTTAATTTATTATGATCAAAATTACGAAGTGTTGCAAAACAGCATGTTTTATATGAGATTCTGAATGTTGATTATGTACAAATGGTATTGAGGCCTCATATACTTTACTTCCTTTTTACTTTACTTATACTTTATTAGCCCAGCTCATTATCCCTTCTGGAGAAGAACTGTTTTTCACTTTGATACTCTACTTGTATTCTAATGGTGAAGTGGATTTCCGTTTCATCTTGCGGTCTGGGAACTTTCATGAGAATTTGATACCTATGAACCAGGACCCACTCTTCTATAAAGATATGTCATTTCTGGAGAAAGCACTTGTCTTCATATTCCCTATGAATGGTTAATGCAACTAGAGTTTTCTTCCAGAGGAAACTTAAACCAATTCCATGTCTGTTTAAACCTAGCTCTCTCTGTCAAGGTGGAAAGCTACAGAATATGATTTATGAAGACAGAGACTGACGAATTATTTGTTTAACAGTCCCAAAAATGACAACATCTTTCTTTACTTCTGTCTTCATTTCTAGTTAATTCTTTCCCATACTATCATTCCTTTTCCTCATTCTCATTTTTACATATGTATTTTGTGTTAATCTATATGCAGCACCTCAGCTGGAATTCTTTTCTACTTGTACTGTAGTGATTGGCCTGCCCTTTATAGAGCTGAATCAACAAACACTTTTGCAGTAATTGTCTCCTGTTGGTCACACACACATCCTGCTTCCAGAATTATTGTGCTACAACAGATGGACTTGCTGGAAGGAGGCAGACATTAAAAAAGAAATCAAATCCCCTCCCCCTCAAACTTCTCTCCATTTCTCTCTTCGCACAGAAGGCAGAAACAGTATCAGGAGCTGCACTTTTCACTTTCTTAGTGCTGGGGAACTGCTAATTTCTAGAGAAGGAAAAAATCTCATTTATGTTACTCATTTTGCATAACTGTATATATGTAATGAATTCTTCAAAAATAGTTTTGAAGGTCATTGGGACCAATGGAAATCTGCCTGTCTGGCAAACAGTACAATAATGCAAAGTTTCATGGACAGTATAAACTTAACAGAGAGTTATATATGTAATTGAGGTAGAATATTCTACTTGCTCAGGCATCTTCTTGATTTGCCTTCCTGGAAGACTACCCTACCCCTCAGGTGTTTGCAGGAGAGCAATGTGAAAAATAAAATTAAAAAAAAATAAAAAATAAATAAAAAAGGAAAGGGAAGGGAATTATCAAAAAGCTTTTTTTTTTTTTAATGCAGAATTTAATGCACCAAGTATAGCTGTAATGTAAAAGACTGACTCAAAGTGAAATAGTATAGTGTGAGAAACTAATTTTATTTAAGTTTGTTCTTTTGGAAAGTTTCAAAAGAAAGCAAAGATCGGTCAATGGTCTATTTAAAGGGTGGTGCATTCTAAGCAAAAATAAATAGATGGTGTTGCAGGTACTCAAGGAAAAATCTTTATTATGCATGCACTTTTTTTTTTTCCTTCTCAGCAACCAATTCAAATTCCCTTTCTTATAACTAATTACTCTTCAGGTGCCATACTAGTGCTACCAAGTGGGAAATTTAAAGCAGAGGCTTAGGCTACTTGCCAAGAGAAAATTACGAAGGTAAAGAACCTACACAGTCACTGCAGGGTACATGCATGTTTAGAGAGAGAACCATGATTCAGACAGATGAAATGATTGTAAAGTAGATATTTGTGGGTTTTCTTAGTGTCATAAGAAATGCTACATAAAAGTTTTAAGTTCTGGCAGTTGAAATGATATTTTTAAAAACACTTTTTCCAAGAGTAAGGTTTTTGTCGTTATTTCTTATCAGTGCTCCTGTTAACTTTAGATTCTGGAATTGTCTTGCACAAATAGAAGGAAAAAAAAAAAAAAACAACAAGGGAACAAACGGAGAAGTAAAAGATTTAGGCAGTCTCTGGGTTCAGGGAGATTCTTACGCACTTTAACAGAATCAAACGAACAAGCATCCACATACAGAGTTCTATAATTAATCTTGCTCTTGAGTAATTTTTTATCAATGACAATCTAGCAATACTTGGCTAAGGTAAGTGTAGCATTTTAGCAACTGTAAACACTAATATCATGGACTTGAACAAGATGTCATGTGACCTGGATTTAGCTAAGAAAATAAATCCATTAGGAGACAAGGGCAGATGTTCGTGCACTCAGTTCTTCGTTATACTCCCCAGAGAATCTAATGCCAGAAGATCAGCTCTGGATTTTAGATTTAAATGCTCCAGATGTTCGTTCTGAGACATTTTACAGTTGATACAACCTAAGAGCTGTCTGACATCTGTTGATTTTCAGAATATATGTATATATATCGTTCTGTGTATTTTTCTTGAAGATGTGCACGCAGATACATGCTTACATCTGTTTTTCTGTTTCTTAGACTTAGGAATGCTAAATTTCAATGTTTGTTTTGTTTTGTTTTTGGTTTTGGTTTAGCCTTTCAGACTCTGCATTAATGCAGACTTCTTGCTTTGTTTTATTTCTGCAAAAGCAATTCTATGCATATTTCTGCAAAATGACTTTCAAGTGTCTGCACATGTAAGAATCAAAGCTTGCATTCTCCAAGGATTCACATCAACACTGAGTCAAGACCGTCTGTTCAGAAGTACAGTAGTTACATTTTGCAATCAGTGTATAGAAATCACAGCTGGAGCCGATACTTAATGTAGAAGCAAAGGGATTTAGCATTTCCTTAGTTTCTTAGTAATGCATCAGAAAAGAATTGTTGGAAAAATCCTCATTTTTTTCTCTTCAAGAAGATTTGTTTCCCCCTTTACTCACTTCTATCATGAAGTGACCGATTTTTTTTTTAAAGTGTATTTATTGCTTATAGCAGTGTAGTGCTAATTAATTTTATGTAGTAATTACCTCTCTTGTCACAAGAGTTCAGACTAAATATATTGAATAAAAAGGAAAATCATACACAGTTTGCCATTAGTGCTTATCTTACTGATGTGGTGGCCTCTCACAGGTCTTTGCTGAAAAGTACCATAGGATCTTTTGCATCAGTTCTCAGTCTTTCTCAGGTGACAGCACAGAAAAGACACATTCCTTTATGAAGTGCCATAGACGTTTGCAAAGTGCCTGTATAAGACTGCTTCTCTGGAAAACCTGGATCTTGAAGGGCAGGAATGAGTCCACTAGTCAGCTGCTGACAGGTCCTTTGGAGAAGATAAAGTCAAGGTTTAAGTAAAATTTTTCACATGCATTCTTGCGGATATGCAACTATGCTGATTTGGTATTTTAGAAGCATCTGTACGTTTCAGCTGCAGCTCAACCAAGGGATTTCTTGTTGAAAGCATTATAAAAATCTCTCCAAAATTTATTTTGGCTGTTGAATTTTCTGTTTTCTTTCAATTTTGAGGGAACATATCTTTCTCCCAAGTTCTCACTAAGCTTTTTTAACGCAGTTGTTTGCTTTTAAGACACGTTGATCTGATGGATTATCTCAAGCACAAATAGGTGTAGTCACAAAAAGGAGAAAAGGGCTATAGAAAGCGTTTTTATTTTTAAAGTATTTTTGTGTCTCTCTGTATTCTCTTGACTATTGTATACTGCATAGTCTGTCAGAGAACAGCTCAGATTTCGGCACTGCAGCTTCCCTCTTCTTATGGTATGCAAATATGAGTCATAACCAATTTAGCATTATTCAATTGCACTGAAACAAAAAGAAATTGATGATGAATTTAGATGTATGATAAATTACTGACTTAACTACCATTTATATAAAGTTCTCACTTCCATTTTAGTTTTCACAAATAGATTTTCACTCTTCACATTTGTTGCTTGTTTCTGTAACAACTTTTGCATGTCTGTATTTTCTTTAAATTTTAGGAATTTCTAAATTCTAGGAATATGCTTGAAGTACAAACTAATTTAAATACATACATATATATATAGTAGTAAGTCTAAACTGCTTTTTGAACTTCCTCATTCTTGCTCAATACAGTTTTTAGATAATGCATGTTTTGACACCTTTTGGTGGCTTCTTAAGTAAATGTTGTCCAGTTAGATATTCTCAAATACATACCCATTTCTTATAAAAAACAAACAAACAAACAAACAAAAAAACACTGTTACATGTGTCCTACTTACAGCATTTTGGGTCCTCTTTTAAAAAAATGAAAGCAGAGCATTTGTATTTTTAAATTAAATTCATAGGAAAGCTTATGTCATTGCCATTCAATGTCATTTATTTCTGAGATAAATGATTTTTTTTTTCTCCAGTGGCTTAAAAAGTTACTTTTCATGGTGTGCACTGGGTAGTAGTATTTGTACATACAGAACATCCAAATGATACAAATTTATAAATTTTTTTAGAAGAATTTACAATTTTGAACTTTTTAAGTAAAGTATAAATGGTAATTTTTACAGATAATCTGTGTAGGAGTTTACAGTGACACTGGTAGTATATGTAGCAATTCTGACTTGCTATTACCTAGGAAAGTGGTTAAAAAAAACTCCACAAACTACAGGTAGTGCTGCCTTTATGACTTCATATTGTAAAAGTCTAAAAATAAACAAATAAAAGTTCATTTTTTTTTCTGTCTTCTTCAGTCTGTTTCTGTTCTTACACGGCATGTATTCTTCTAGAATATTGTAGAAATAAGAATGAAAAAACTAAATATACTTGTATAATAGCCTTGTTAAACCTCAGTGCAAAGTCACGTCACAGCCATCCAACTTGGGCACAAACTGCAGTGAAGTGATCAAAGAACCCTATGAAGCTGATTTTAGAAAGAACCTGTTCCCAAAAATGTCAGGAGAAAAGTGGTTTCTCCCTCCTTTGCTTCTGTAGAATTGTACAGATTATCCCTTCCTGACTGCTGTGATAAAGCAGGATATATTGCCTGTGCTTCCTAGTATCTGTAAATATATTCTAATGCTCTGGGCCAGTATGAAACTGCTGTCTTCTCAAAATTTTTTTGGGTATACATGCCATGTTTTTTCTATTCTAAGGTCATATCGCTGTTATCATTTTGCATGAATGTGTACAAGAAATCTCACTGATGCCATGGGGGGCAGTTCAAAACTCAAAACAAACCCCAATTTGTATATTAAGAGAAAGCCACTCTTTCTGGTCTCACTACAGTGTTCCACATTTAAACAACACTGTCTATAGTTAGAAGAAAAATATCCGTAATGTATGTCAGACTTTAATTTTAGAGAATTTAGATTCAAGGTCTGGACCTAATCCACAGTTTTTGAAGGCGTAGAATTGAATGCATAAAGAAGAGTAGACTCATACATAATAAATTAAGAGTGACATTAAGATTTGTTAGAGTTTTTCTGAGCCTAATAAATTGAAAATCGGGCTAGAATGTCAGATTTATAATGCTCTGTGAATCTGTGAGACTAGAATTTATTTCTTCCAATCCCTAGTCCAAATTTCTGCTGGGAATGAAACATGGCAAACTTGATGATCCTTGTGGATCCCTTCCAACTCATGATATTCCGTGATTCTATGATTCTGTGATTGGCTAGTTAAATATATTTGTTCAAATTTTCAGTTACTAAGTGGAGAATTCTCTGTATTACTTTTCCTCTGATAAAGTACTGATTCAGCATTGCCATTGGTATGAAACAGTTCTCAAAGTCCTTCCCTATCAGGGAAGTTGACTTAGAAATAAAATGAAAAATTGTCAAATGTTAAACTTGACTGTGGCTACAATTTTAAAATGTGTGTACACCAAGAAATATTTTTGTTGTTTGTTGCATTGAGAATATAGAGTATTTTCAGGTTGGTTCCTTTAAAGAACTACTCTGTGAAATGTATTTATCATGAAACTGTGCTTTCATTACAAAACAAAATTAAAGCAAAATACCTTTTACATTTCTATTGATCTCTGAAGAAAAATTACAATAAACCTTTTGAATTATTGATGAACAACAGTTGAAGTACATCGCACGTAGGAAATGTATCTCATTCATAAATTAAAGAGAACAGTTGGCATGAACTGGAACTATGAAAGTTGTGTTTTATTGCTGTCAAAATGAAATAACTCAGAGATTGGTAAATTCTAGAAGAATGTACTGTAAAATGAAATTTTGAAGACCACAAGAAGTTCTTAGAATTTACTTAAAATCATTATGTATTTACCATGGCATATAGAAATCCTGAAAATCATATTTCTGTAATAAAAGAACAAATCTGTATCACAAGGATTAGCATGTTCTTGCCATATTATAAAGATAGATAGTGTATATATCGTTAACCCCATCTAATCTCTTTATATCTGATAGTATAATATGGTAGCATACACTTTTATGAATATTACAATAAACACTAGAATAGAAGAGATATTGTAATTTTTACTTTATTGATTTAAAGTGATATGTAGCTTAATTTTCTTCACCTTCGTGTGATTTGATCAGCCTTTCCTTGTGAAGTCTTATTATTAGACAAAAAAATGGAAGTGCATTTGCATTTTTTTACCCACAAATTTTCCTGAGCAACATACCTAGTAAAGTTCAGTTAATAGAATTTCATAAGATTTGTTTTTGTCCTCCCTTTGTTACTGAGTTCTTCTTTTAAGTAATACTAAAATGTTATTACCCCCAGTGCTTATTCCTACAGTTTGCTGCATTTTGTATGTTTTAGGACAACTCTTGTTCTTGACGACTTCTCATAGCATTAACATCATGATTTCCACCCTCTTGCTGTTTATAGGTAGCGTGTATCTAATAAAACACCTACTATCAAAATTATTTTGAATGCTTCACAGTTTTGTAAGACGTTCATCTTTTTGTGTTGTTAAAAGTATTCTTAGTTCTACTTCAACTCTACCTCAGCTTGTTCATTGGATTCCCCCATAAATCATTAATTATTATTAACTGCCAATGTTAACTAGGAATTTTACTTACTAATCACTTTATTGGTTTGTTATTTCCCAAGTGTTCTACAAAATGTCAAGATCTCCAAAGTTGGAATACATACCATGGTAAAAATATTTTTTTTCAGCTCTAGTCTTGAATCAAAATCTCTCCATGGTGAGATCACAGAATCGTAGAATCTTTTCAGTTGGAAAGGACCCTTAAAGGTTATCTAGTCCAACTCCTCTGCAGTCATAGAATCATAGAATCACCAAGGTTGGAAAAGACCCACAGGATCACCCAGTCCAACCATCCACCCATCACCAATAATTCTCACTAAACGATGTCCCTCAACACAACATCCAAATGAACAGGGACACCTACAGCTAGATCAGATTATACCCCTGTCCAGCCTAACACTGAATATCTGTAGGGACGGTCGATCCACCACATCTCTTGGCAACTTTTTTCCAGTGCGTCACCACCCTTATTGTAAAAAACTTCCTTATGTCCAATTTAAATCTCCTTTCTTTTAGTGTAAAACCATTTCCACTTGTCCTATCACAAAAGACCCTGCTAAAGAGTCTGTCCTCTTCTTTCTTATAGCTCACTTTAGATACCTAAAGGCTGCTCTCAGGTCTCCCCAGAGCCTTCTCTTCTCCATTCTGAACAGCCCCACCTCTCTCAGCCTGTCCTTGTAGGGGAGGTATTCCATTCCTTGAATCATTTTTGTTGCCTTCCTCTGGATTCACTCTAACAACTCCACATTTCTCCTGTGCTGAGGACTCCACATCTGTGCACAATACTCTGGGTGAAGTCTCACCAGCACAGAGTGGAGGGACAGGATCACCTCCCTGCTAACCACTCTTCTTTTGATGCTGCTCAGTATGTGGTTAGTTTTCTGGGCTGCAAGGACACATTGCTGGCTCAAGTCCAGCTTGGCATCCACAAGTACTCCCAGATTCTTTTTGGCAGGGGTGTGTTCAATCCTTTTGTTCCCTACATAGTATTGATGGTGGAGATTGCCATGACCCAAGTGCAAGACCTTGCACTTGGCTTTGCTGACACTTTTGAGGTTCTTGTGAGCCCACTGCTCAGCCTGACTAGGTCTCTCTGAATGGCATCCTGTCCCTCAAGTGTGTTGATCTCACCCCGCAGCTTGGGGTCATCCTTAAACTCGTTGAGGGTGCATTCAATTCCACTGTTAATGTCATTGATGAAGATATTGAATAACATTGGTCCCAGTACAGACCCATGAGAGAAACCAGTTGTCACTGATTTCCATCTGAACTTTGAGCCACTGACCACCGTTCTCAGGGTATAATCTCACAACCAACTCCTTGTTCCTCAGTGTTCCATTGCATTTTGAAATTACAGAATAAGAATTAGTTTAAAGGATAAGCTGCATTTTTTTTTTAATATTTCTTGTTTAGTATTCTGATACACTACACTGTTCTTTAGGTGCTACTAAAAGGCAAGACATAGATGACTTGGTTTCTATCAGCCACATATACAACCATGGAAGTCTGAATCTCCACTTCTACATAATTGCCTGCTTAATTATAGATTTTTACCTAGTAATTGATTCTCTCATTTCTGAGCTAGGTAAACACTTTCCTGATTGTATTCTTCTGAAAAATTTTCAGGAGTCATAAGAATTTAGGAGAATACTTCAGCAGTTCTTTATATTGTGAATGTTCAATGACAAGTTGATTATTCTCTGTTCTCCTAGTATATCCTGTTTCCTTTCTTCCCATTCCTTTGTTCCTGACCTAATCAATTATATAAATTTATGTCACTGGACAGGTAGGGAGCATAAGGTTGGTAAAGTAGGGTGTTCAGTATGGTTAGCAAGGGTAAATGTACTGTAATATGAATCATGAGGATACAGTTTTAGTCCTGATGTAAAAAGGTGGATTTCCTAATAAGTTGAAGGAGCATGACCATGGGATTATGAAAATGGCTGTAGGAACTGAAGGTAAATAAAAATCTTACAAGCATATCCATTTATGTTGTGTGTCCTTCTGCTACAGCAATTAATTTCCTTAGCGATCTTAACCATGTTTCATGTAGGATATGGATTGAAGTTAAATACTGTCACATGGTACACAGCGTAGACTTAATGTGTCAGTTCATATCTTAAGGTTAAATTGGTGCATGTAGGTAGTACTTAATCATTTTCTCTAGTTCAGAATCTCACGTACCATGAAATTAATTTTTCAGTTGATCCCTCACATGAATGATAACATTATTTTTTTTTTTCCCTGAGATAATGGTTTACACCTTATGCATCCATTCCATTTGGATATACTATGATATTTATGACAGTCTTTTTGCTCTCTGTTTTAGAGGTAAAATCTTTCAATCATTTTTTTAAATATGTGACAACATAAAAAATCCAAGCAAGTGCAGGAGGATATCTTCAGTCATTGACAGCAGTTCTAAAATTTCAATTACCCACCAGAGGCTGCCTGAAAAGTATATATCATTATGACCTCACAATATTTTTAATAAGGAAATCATTACATCATAATGAAAACCAATACATGGCTCAAGCTGAGCAAGCTGAATGGCTTTCTCCTCAGAACCAGGAACTCTGAAGAAAAATGAGTGTCCTAGTAAGTAATGAATTGAGCATGAAATCCTAGTGCCATTTTGAAAAGCAGTAACATGTTTTCTGGTATATACACCTTAAATGTATAGAGACCATGTAAAAGGAGCAAAGAGAATACGTTTCCTTTGGCTTTGACGTGATTTGCTTGTAGAGTACTCTGTCTGACTGTAATATCATAGAATCACAGAATTGTAAAATGGTTTGGGTTGGAAGGGACCTTTAAGATCATCTAGTTCCAACCCCCCTCTATAGGCACCTCCCACTAGACCAAGTTGCTCAAGGCCCCATCCAGCCTGGCCTTGAATGCTTCCAGGGAGGGAGCATCCACAGCCTCTCTGGGCAACCTGTTCCAGTGTCTCAATGCCCTCAAAGCAAATTTCTTCCTAGTATCTGATCTAAATCTATTCTCTTCCAGCATAAAGCCATTTTCCCTCATCCTGTCACTACATGCCCTTATAAGAAGTCCCTCCCCATCTTTCCTGTAGCCCCCTTCAGGTACTGGAAGGCAGCTATGAGGTCCTCCTGAAGCCTTCTCTTCTCCAGGCTGAAGAGTCCCAACTCTCTTCCTGTCTTCATACGGGAGGTTCTTCCGCCCTCTGATCATCTTCATGACCCTCCTCTGGACCTGCTCCAGTGGTTCAATGTCCTTCTTGTGCTGGGAGCTCCAGAGCTGGACTCAGTACTCTGAGTGGAGTCTCACGAGAGCAGAGTAGATGGGCAGGATTACCTCCCTTGACCTTCTGGTCATACTTTCCTTAGTGCAACTAAAGATACAGTTGGCCTTTTAGGCTGCAAGCGCACGTTGTCAGCTCATGTTGAGTCTTTCATTAACCAACACCCCCAAATCATTCTTGTCAGGGCTGCTTTCAAGCCATTCTTTGCCCAACCTGTTGGTTGGGCTTGCAGGCATATCCAGAATCCAAGTATGTGGAACTGGCAGAAGAGCATCTGAAGAAGACTTTTAGAAAGGTTTTGAAAACATCCCAGAATACCATCCCAGAGAGCAATTAGAGGTTATCAAAGAAGAGATTAAATGGTAACTCAAGTTAAAACATCTAAGAAAAAAAAATTGTAGATTCTTTAATCTAGCAAGGGAATCCTGAGAAAGGATTCAAGACACAAGACTGAAGAAAGATAGAATCATACTGAATCTAAGGTTTATGGTTTTTACATAACAGTAATTGGCCATGGGAAAATGTACAACAAAAACTGTCATAGAACTCACCTTTTTATGAGATTGATTTCAAATCTCTATGCCATCACATATCTTCCAAAAGCACAGTTGTTTCCCCTTTATTCAAAAATTTGTTACTTCTACATGGAATTTGAGGAAATGTAATGAATTCAAGAAGTTTTGTAATGTAAGCATATTGTTCGGATTATTATAATTAAGAAATATATTTGGTGTCAGCTGCAGTGATATTGGATAATCAATCTAAAGAGGAAGAGCTGGAGTGAAAACAACTGCTTGAGGTTTGCAATAGGAAGCCTATTGGAGAGAAAAAGTCTGTTCAATAACAAGCATGAAAAAAATTGAGACACACAGAGAGGATAAATTTAATGATGTGAGCTGAGTTCCTGAAAAGTATAGAAATTAAGGTATGTTTTTAACTTAACAGTTAATTATTTGAAGAACTGATGGGAGAAGTACATGTACTTCATAGAGCACAACAGAAAGTTTGTGATGAAGCACAGGGTATGTTTAATAGCAGGCATTTAAACATGGATAATAAATTGAAGAAAAGACAAACCAATGTTTTATAAGGGTCTAATTGAAACCACGGAGAAGTATGTCCTTGTTTCAGTTGGGACAGTGTTGATTCTCTTCAGTGTCTGGTGTGATGCTATGGTTTGACTTTAGGTGAAAAAACAATGTTAATAACACACCATTGGTTTTGTTTTTGCTGAGTAGTGCTGCAGCAGTAGAGCCAAGGACGTTTCAGCTTCTTGTACTATGCCACCTGTGAGGGGGCTGGGGGGCACAAGGAACTGAAAGGGGACAGAACATGAACAGCTAACCTAAACTGGCTGAAGGGATACTCCATACCATGTGGTGTCATGGTGAACTATAAACTCAGGGAGTTGGCTGCATGGGAGCAATCTGCTGCTTGGGGACTGGCTGGATATCAGTCAGTGAGTGGAGAGCATTTGCATTGTGCACCACTTGTTTTGTGTGCATATATATATATATATATATAAACACACACATATAATTATCAATATTATGATTTCTCTCTTCCTTTTGTACATGTGTGTGTGAGTTTGCGTGTGCTCATGTTATACTGATCATGGATTTAGTCTGGTACTTGTACTCAGTAGTGCCATCATTCTTGCACTTTAGGATCCTTACTTCAGAAATTCTTAAGAAGTTCACTCATGTACCTGTTATAGACAAACTGGCATGATCTTACTGCTTGTCTTCTGCATGTTTCCAGTTTTATGTATGGTTAAAAAACTATTCAGAAATACAGCTGAGAGATCTATCCTGAGTCAGAGTAGTTGTGGGTGGCAAGACAGGTGGGAGGATATTGGCAGGTATCTATCATGTTTATCACCTCTGAAATATCTGGAACTCACTCCTGGACAAGCTCAGAATTCTAAAAAGCTGACAGAATGTTTTAAAAAGGTATGCCCCAATACTGGCAATTCCCAGGAGTTACAGCTTGCTGCACTGTACTGAGTCTGGCCTGCATCTATCAAGCACTATTTAAGACTATTCTGCACCCTCAAAAGGAAGAAGATGCCTCAGATCTGACCCAGCTTCTGAGAGAAGAGGCCTCTGAGGAAGTCTGCTCCATACCAAAGCCATCACAAGAATGAGAGGAAGAGTCAGAGGTTGTAAATGAGCTGGTAACCACCTGATGCTTGTCACTAGCTGAGCTGTGAGATATACAGAAAGACTTCAGCCATTGTCCAGGCAAGAGGATTGTCACCTGGCTGCTTCGATTCTGGGAGAACAGAGCCAGTAACCTAGATTAGTGGGCACGGAAGTCAGGCACTTGGGATCCCTCTCTAGGGAAAGGGGCATTCACAAAGTGATCACAAAAAATAAAAAAGCTCTCCCTCTCCGGACATGACTCCTTTCAGCTGTGAAGAAAGGTTATTCCTACAGGGATGATATTACGTGTCAGCCAGGTAACTGGACCATCAAGGAGGAAGGTATCCAGTATCTGAGGAAATTTGCTCTGCTGGAGGTGGTATATAATATTGACCTGTACAGTGATCAGTTATTCCAAAATCCGGACAGCATCAAGTGCAAAGAATGCATGGGGCAGGCATTTGTACGGAGTTCACCACCATAATATGCCAACTGACTGGCAGTAATGACCTGGAAAAATGGAGAGGAACAGATACTGAATGAATTGTCTGGCCAACTTCAACAGTATGAAGAAAGTGTCTCATCCTCCCTACAGGTATGTGTTTCAGCTGTGGAGAAAGTGGTTCAGCGGCATCAAGAGAGAAAGGTTTATTTCTTCCCACTTGTATAAACCATTATAACATGTCCATTATTAGAAGTAAACATTCCTCTGCTTGAGAAAAATGATATAGTAGGTACGTAGAATAGGAAAATTAAAAGAGTCTTTAGCAAGAGAAGTTGAAAAAAAAAAGAAAAATTTGCTTTTGTGATGCAGTGCATTCATCATTTAAGCTTATATGGGTTCTGGTACAGTCTTGTAGATTGGCTGAATAATATCTGAGAGAAAAAGTAAAGCTCTTTCACAGAATCAGCTAATATGTGAGCTTGGAAGGAAAATCTGGCGGTTGTTTGCTCCAATCTCTGCTCAGGTAGGGCCATCCAGAGCAGAGCACCCATGACCACAGCCAGGTGGCTTTTCAAGATCTCCAAGGAGGAGACTCTGTAATATCTCTGGGCAACTACTACCAGAGTGCTATCACCCTCACAGGAGAAAAAGTGTTTCCTGATGTTGAACAGAATCTCCAGATTCAGCTTATACCTGTTGTCCTTTATCCTCTTAGCAAGCACTAATGGGAAGTGCCTGGTTCTGTCTTCTTTCAACCCTCAGATGTTTGGACACATCAGTGATATTGCCCCAAGCCTACTCTTCTCTATGCTAGACAATCCCAGCACTATCAGTTGTTCCTCGCAAGAGATATGCTTTTGCCTCTTAATTCTGTTTGTGCTCCTTCATTGGACTCCTCTGGTATGTCCATGTCTCTCATAGTCTTTCATTTAGGTAGTACTTAGTAAGGAAAAAGTGAAGATAGAAAATTAAGTAACCACTTCTTAAGTATTTCTTTCATATTCTTTTGTCCATATGTTGAATTGAGTGAGGAAACAGCTCTTTAGTGAGGCAGTAGTGAAACTACTACTAAGGAGAAAACTTTTCATTCTAATCTGGGACATAGATTAACATTTTTGAGTGACGCATCTTTGCTTCAGGCTTGGCTTCCAAACGATCAAATACTTATTTTTCAAACTGTGTTTTGTGAGAAGTAGATGCTTTGGCAGAAAAGAAGAAAATAAAACTAAGTTTACTATGAGAAACAAGCAAGTGAAAGGCATTATAATAGAAAGTAATTTGTCAAAAATATACAAGTGCTGCACTTACTTAAGGCTGTAAATTTTGCAAACTGTCTTATGGGCAAATGAGGTTAAGATAATCATGAGGAAAGCTAAGTAGTAAGAAACATACACTTGTTTTATTTCCTCAAGATAGCCTGTATTGAGGCCTGAAACTACAGGAAATATGTAATTATTTATTCTACTTTGAGTAGATTCCCTAAAGAAGAGGTAAAAATTGCCCTTTTTTTTTTTTTTATTGAAGATAATTTTGGTGAGAAGTCTATAATTTAACTATGGTGTATATTTCTCATACTACACTATACTACACACTAGTGCATACAGTTCAAAAGGCATTCTGCATTTTATAGTAAATCCCTCAAAAGAATATGAATATTGGACAGTCCTGGCTGTTCTTATTCTTCTCTCAAGAAGAAAAAAAAAATTTTTTTTGAAATTTCAAAGTCTCATTTCCATTATTCAGCAGCTTCATTGTGATATTTGTACTTACTTTTCATAAAAATGAGATTAAAACTTCTTTATATATACAAATATGTATTTTCTTATTTACATATACTCACTGACTTGTCTTTACACTGGCAGCTCTTGTAGTAGACATCTCGTGTAGAATGTTCAGTTTATATATGTCAGATCCTCAAGGGCCATGGCTTTTGCCAGATGAAGCACTTTTGATTTTGAGACTGATGAAACACAGTGCTATTATTGATCTGTGCATGACACAGCCTGTCTCTCTGCTGGCAGAGTGTAGCAACATTTATCCAGGAATTTGTGAAATGTCACTCGGATCATGTTCATAAGGTAAACTGTGCAAAAACAGGGATCCAAGCTGAGAATCCGTGAGGAATTGGATGTGACTCTCGTACTTCTTCGTCCTAACTTCTAGGACAGGCAAAGTGATATTTGTTAAAACAATGTCTGTGTTGTATATCAAATGTTGAAAAAGTATGATTATCACTGTACAATATAGTCATACTATTGTTTTTAGGTAAGTTAGTAAAAGTGATCTAAATATTGCAAATGTATGATTTCTGTTCTGTTTGGAAAAAAAGAAAAAAAAAGAAGGAAACATTTCCTGTACGATTCCAACTAGAAAACTCCGATACTCTGATTATATTCTCTAAATAATTTAATTTTTCTTGCATCAGTTTGCTGTTAGGGATGTAGCAATGCATGTTTGTCATTAAGATGTCAGGAAGCAAGAATTATCACAGAGCATATGACTGTTTCTGACAAAATACTGATGTTTGCAGGTTTTGTCCCCTTATAAATAATGATTGAACAAGACTGACCATTTTTTGTTAGTAGCAAAAGCATCTGCTATAAAAAATAACAAAAAATACAGTAAATAATTTAAAAAAGCAGGCTTCTATGTGCCTGTTTGTAAAGGCTCAAATGTGACCGACTTTTGGAGACATTTTTGGTAAACAGTGTTTCAGCTACACATTGCCTGTAAACCGCATCTGGGTGTTGTACCTTCTCATTAAAAATGTTTTAAAGTTAAAAAAAAAAAAAAAAAAAAAAAAAAGGCACAGAAAAAGATGCAGTTACTAATTTCAGTTTTCTGATTATAGATTAGTTATTGCAACATTAATTTGAAATTTATCCACAAAGGAAAAATAACTGTTACATTTGCCACCAGTTTCCAATTTTAAACATTAGAATGTTTAGACAATTTTCTACAACTTCCAATTTAAAAAAAAAAAAAGACAGTTGCTAGTTACAGAAGGAAGAAATTATTTTTGAAGTTAATGGTTTGAGATTGATTTTTTTTTTCCAAATAGAGCAATGATTTTCTTTTTTATTTCTCTAAATTAGTTTCTGTGGTTTGATTTTTGCAATACTGAAACAAGATTTACCTGAAAAACCACCAGTGGATGTCAACTGAAATGTACTTAGTCTCTACTTTTTAAAAAGTATTTTGTAAGTTTGTACATAAAAATGTACAAGGGGAAAATTGTTGGTTGAAAAGACTTATTTGTATGTGTAATGAATGTATTTCTCTCAAAAGACTGACGAATCTTTGAGTTGCAAATTCATGAGTGGGGGAAGATGCCAAAATTGCAGGGTTTTTGTTTTGCTTTGTTTTTTGTTTGGTTGCTTTAGTTTTGCATGTGAATTTGAGTGAGTGTTTGTATTGCAGAAGTCCACAGACTGCCAAATACAAATATGTTCCTTTTCTGAGGAACACATAGATGATATTTCATGGCATGAAGGCCACCTGCATGTAAAATCCACCTGTCAATCATCATAGAAGGATTTCTGTCTTGTCAAGCATTATTTTTCTCACACAGAATTTCACAGAGGACACTTGTTTTGCTACTTAGTACTTATAAGGTTCTCTGTGAGACACTGATTCTTGCTTGGGGTACAAAACATAAAACACACGTTTTGGAAGAAATCAACAAGAATTCTGACAAATGTTACAGATGTAACCTATGAGAAGCAATCCAAGGAAATTAATTAATGAAATTTACAAATGACACCTTCTGGTGTGTAAAAGATTATTTCAAAAGGCTGATGGCCTGTTTGTGCTTAAGGCACATAGGGCATAAAGAAATAGATTTGACTTTTCAAGAAGGATGTAGATGTAAGGCTAATGCTCTCAATTTGAGGGTCCTGAAGAAATGAATAAGCTTGCTATGGAATCTTAGTAGATAGGCCAAAACTTAAGGAATAGTCTGTTTGCACTACCATGTGCAACTGCTATATTTGACATATTTGTAACATCAGTCTTGTTCTTTTTTGTCCTCTTGTCAAAGTACCTAAGACTGACAAAGTATTTTTTAAGTACTGAGCAGGTTTGAACAATGGCAAGGGATTGGAACCAGATGATCTTTAAGATCAATTTCAGCACAAGCCATTCTATGGTTCCATGAATTCTAGGTCCTCAAGTCCTATTGAGCTCCTCCAGACTTACGAATGTGAATCTTCTTCACTCATTGTCAGGTCTTCTGCAAAGCACTGGTTTCATGTGTTTGACTTTCTAGCTATCACACACTGAGTTTTCTTTGTATAGTTTAATGCTTTGTTGAAAAAGCTCATGGTCAGCTCCTCCTCCATTTCACTTCAAAGACATATTCATAGCCAAGAGTGCAAACCAGAAGAGCACGGGCTCTCTTTTAACTATACCAAGGAAGATGCATGAACTTTCAGGATGCGTTTGATATTTTTTCATCTTTCTGGGCATAAAGGACTAGGAGCAAGGAACTAAGACATCTTCAACAGCAGTAGAAAAGGAAAGTGTTACAACTAAGATGACTTTTGAAACAGAAAAAAAGAAAAAAAAAAAGATTTCTGGGTTATATGCCTGATTGCTTTTCCACAGTATTTTTTCCTAGTGATTGTTTTGGACCCTCATTGTGGCAGACAATGAATACTGGCTGACAGTAAGTATTCTTTGGGGTCTCTATAGAAGTTAGATACTAATACCCCACTTTCAGCCTGAAGGGAAGAGTTTTTGTGCTTTTGAAGCCACATTTATGTGCTTGAACTGCCTGGACCTTCTACACCTACTGGTAGAGAAAATAGAAGAATATTAGTCCTTCTTGCTAATGCTCTGTGCCATCTGATTTGTTCTAAGTGTCACTGGCAGTGACAGCTGACAGTACTGACATTAGCAAAAATGAGGCAGTCATGGACTGTTGAGATAGCTTGTATTGTGTTCAGGTTTGTTTTGTATTACTCCAGATATCTTTGATACCTAATAGGACAAGAACTTCAGTTTCTCAGTAATGGGGATTGTATAGTCGTACAGTCATACAGTATCATAAGCTCTAACATGTCCCATGAGATTCACAGGCACTGTCAAAGACTCTTCTGTTTGATGGCTGGACTGGTTTGCCTGCGCATAGTTTTCTATTCATTCAGAGATTCAAAGGTGGTCCTACGATGCTTGTGTGCATCACAGCATGATGTGAGGCAACTTCTGTGCTCTTATTTCAGTGAAGCAACCATAGCAAAATGAGGCAAATACTAAGAAATGGCAGCTGTAGATCTTCAAGCTGGGACCTTGAATCAAAGGAGTCCGGCACAGTTACAATATTGTCTTTAAATTGTTCATTTATGTGAAAAGAAATAATTGCCCAAATGAGTCATAACATTTATCATAATCATGATAAAGGGAAAGTATATTTCATTTTACCTATTATCCTGAAAACATGGCTTCTTCTTAGGATGGTCTCTTCAGCTATTTAATATGTGATGTAAGGAATACTTTACCTTAAACTGTAGTTTTAGCAGGCATTCCAATGATAACATAAATTACAAATTAAAGATAAGACTGTCGGGGTTCATTTAGGAGAAACCAGGGATGAATTACCACTTTAATTTAAATGCAATGCATTTAGAAGTAATTTTTAAGGCAATTCATGATTTTGAATAACACCCCTTGTCCTCTCATCTCCCCCACGCACACCCCTTCCTTACACCCCTTAGAAATGCCTAGCGATATGACTTTCTTTTCTTGGCTAGAAAATCAACATGCTGTACACTAATGTTTATACAGTATTACCTTTATATAACTAGAACAGTTTCAGATGTTTTGTCCTTTTTTTTTCTTTTTTTTTTTTTTTTTGCATCTCTTCATTATATATCTGCATTTTGGATCTGTGAGAACACTGAATTTTTCCAGTAAGTAAATTTGTTGGTTGAGTCTACACATAAAATGTTTTGCTTTTACATAATTCTCTGGAAAAAAAAAAAAAAAAAAAATCAAAAAAGCTTCCAAAGACATTTACTAATCTTTTATTGATCATTGAAGCAGTTATAAATGGCATGTTTAAATAATCACATAAATTTAAACCCACAGCTATCTTTATAGGTTTTTTTTTCTTGAATGCTGCAACCCACCTTTGAGAATAGCTCATTTATACACGTATTTAAAGTAATTTTTACCTCAAAATACCCATATCACATCCTCAACCTTCCAGAAATGTTTTCTGTAAGTTGACAGAAAACAGTCTTTAACCATTTAAAACCTTTAATGTGTAATGATGAGGCCAGAGTATGGCAGATGGAGCAGTTTTCCCTTCAAGCTCAGGACTCCCGCCCTCTTACATTTCAGATGCAGAAGTATTTCAGTAGAAAATGGTTCGCTTTCTAAAAGAGATGGAAATGGGGAGAGGTTAAATTAATATTTCACCATTCTTTCAACTGTTTTGTTTCTTTCTCGGTTATATTTTCTTTTAAAATAATTCTAGTTTTTAAAGATATAAAGCTGTATGCTTTTGGAAATAAGCACATAAATAAAAAGAAAGTTTAAAAACAGTCTTTAAAATAGCATTTTCATTTTGGTTTCTCTCTATTTTATGTGAGCTATACGGAAAACAGATGGAAGCATTATTAATTTTTTCCCCCAATGAGTTTTAGTGCAGCATATTTGTATGTGTTATCTGAAACATATGAATACTTAGTATTGCTGCTGTTAAATTCGTAATGAGTTGTAGGGATTGTGAAATTCCCTGACTGGCTCTCATGCAAGTAGTTCATTTGCAGTGCTTGTATTAAGATTAAGCAGGGGGAATATGGCAAGCACTATCCCTGACCCTAGATGAAAAATTCAAATTTCTAGCTTTATGAGTTTGCCCCAACTGTCATGTTTGGTGAAAATCAGATAAATACTCCGTAACCCTCCGAAATATCTTGCAGTAAAACCTGGTCCTAACTATAAAAGTTTGCATGGATTCCATGTCTTATGTTGACAGTTTTCTAGTCACTACGAAGGTGTGGAAATTTTGCAGCAGCATTTATGCATCAAATGGAAATCTTTGGTTGTAAATACCAGTACCTAATTGTTGGAATACCCAAGTCAACTTGTATTTGTTTAACTGGTAATGATGGGCACCTTGAAACACCTGTTTTTCTCCTTCAGCCGCAGCTTCGCTGCTTACCCTACCGATCAGATGCTTTTAAATAGGACAGGGTGTTGTGAAGTATTTCATGTCATATTTAGATTTGGAACACAGTCAGATCAAAACTTTAATGTGCGATGTTGTGTTTGTGTAGAAGTATTTCTAATAAGGTCAACTTAGATTATAGAACATGGTGTAGAAAATACTTCAATCACAAATATTTTTCTTTATAAGGAACGTATATATATATATATAAAGTTCTGTAATTCTTTATGTGGGACAGTTAAAAACTCTAGGCAAGGTCCTACACAGTTGTAACATATTCTGCCAGTGTACATCTTCACATTCCAATATGAATTCCTAAAAAAATTAAGTAGTAGGGATCATAAAATTGATTATAATGAAAAAACATCCATTGTATACATAAAAAAAACATAGCGTTGCATACATAGCTAAAAGTTATCATACTGCTTTGAAATTTGGAAGGAGAGAAGGAGCACTGCATCTGCTTTAACCTGAAAGCAAGACGGAGTTCTTAGTAAATACAAAAATTAGGCATAGGATGCAGCAGTATTTACTCACAGAGATGTAAAATGAAACTGTTAGAGAATGCAGGCTAATACTGAGTTGCTTCAGGTCAAAACCTCTAAGTTTGAATTGCTGTTATCATTATACAGGTTGTATTTTTCAGAAACAATTTCATTGTATAAAAAAATTGTTCCCTACATTTTCCCTAAGTTTTACTTATTTTCCATAATGTGAGAAATCATTAGTTGTTCAGTATGCAGATCTCTACTCAGGACTCTCTGTTGTTTATTACAGCAGATGATTGTATTACTCTGATCTGTTTATACAAATGAGTCTGTGTGTTTCTCTGGAATAAATGTATGTGCTTTGGTCTTGGTCTGTCATTCACAAAAAGAAAATAAGAAAATAAAATGAACCTATCTGCACTAGTTTCAATCATTATCTTTTTCATTTCATCAAATGCCTTAACCAGACCAAATGTGGTAATACTAAGTTTTTTAAAGCTGTAGAATGATTTCTTTAATTTTTATGTACACCATTTGGATACAAAATACCTGCATTAAAATTACAAGTAAACCATTTGTTTATGAAGTTTTGTACAGTCAATAGCCCTTTATAAACAATGATTACACTCTGTGATTTGTCAGTACTAGTGCATGATTGCAGTGAGATTCAGTCTTTGATACGGGTTTTCATTTGGTGGTGAAAACACCTATATTCCCAAGAATAGCTCAGTTTATATTTGGTGTATGTGAAATGGCCACTTTACTTTCATCAATCTGTTGAACCCTGCTTGTGTTACATTATCAAGAGGACAGCTGTATTTTTTTCTTTACTAAAATACCAGAGAAGAGAAATATGCCTCTTATCTGCATGCTGATATCTGTATTTCTCTGCTGGGAACTAATTTAAACACTTCATGAGAGATTGACATTTTCAGTGCCTTAAACATTCTTAAAAGCTGCTTTGTTCATTGCAAACCATATTTAGTATGACCTCATAATAATGTAGCACACCTCAAGTGTCATGCCTGTCTTTACTATGCACACTGGAGCTATGCTCATCTATACTAGACAATTGCACTTCAAGGAAGGGTTTTTTTTTCTTGATAGGCAATTAGCAGTAATTAGGAAGATTCACCTCAATAAGATGTCAACATGAGATTGTTTAAAGAAGTTGAATGTCAGTGGCTTTAAAAGAGGTTTTTTTCCGCTGACACAAAGGTATGACATGTGAAACATGAAATGTTAATTTAACTTTTCTGCTTATTATTCATGCACAATATTATTTTGTCATTCAGATACTACACTGACAGAGTGCAAAGGGTGTTAAAATAGTGCTGCTAGAATAAAAAGAGGATTAATCTACCATTGGCCAATTAGCCAAAGGGTACTTAATGGTCTCTAAAGGCTACTGAAGTCTAACAACTACCTAAAGCACTGGCAAAAAGTCCTCTATATTACCTTCATTTACTTGACATTTTGTGAAACAGAGTCAGATGCTGAAAACTACATTTGGCTGAAATAAAATTAATAACTGAGTGATGCAGTATATTTTACTAAAACTTCAGAAAAATAAGTGGCAAATAACACTTACATTTTAGAACTTTTTCTTGCATTTTTGGATGTTTGTTTCAATTTAGGAATAGAGTATTAAATCAGCAAATCTTCTGTGTCATATTTTCTATCCGTGTCTGGAATGCTAAGTAATCAGCATGCATATGAAGAAAACTTTCACTAACAGTTTGGAGTTACTAGCCTTTTCTGTGTATCATCACATTAAGCATGCAGCACCGTTGGCTTTCTAGTCTAGAATTTGTATATATATTTTCATACTTTCAAATAGCTGCATACCATTTTTATTTATTTTAGCTTTGTTTTCTGTGACTCATCAGGCAGAATTAGCTTTGGTTCAAGAGAATGAAACGGGGTCAAGATTAGTGGGACTGACTATAAATTTTGCCTTGGTATTGTTAAGCACCTCAATACCTGCAAATATGTTTTGAAAAGGTCTTTCTTGGTTTATGTTTGCAACAAGTACTGCTTATCTTACATGTTTTTCATGATTGATCCAAAGCTGTGAGAGAAGAGCGTTCTTGTTTTAAAAGCAGTGTTGGATTTTGAAATGGAATTTGTTATAGGAGCTCTGCAGCATAGCAATTGTATTTTATTGCCTAATGTTGCAAGTTTTTTAGAGAAAAGAGAAAGGAATTCAATGTATTCAAGCCTATTAGAGAAATCTCTTTACGCATATTGCACTGTTTTTGTGAGCCGGGGTTCTAGAACGAGGAAATTACTAGGTGTGATCTTAACACATCTAATGATATTTTTACTGGTTATAGTTGGATTACAAAATGAGTAGCATAAGGTTGTCATTGCTTGATGAGGATTTCAAGCATGCCTGATTTGCGTCCTGTTCCACATTTCTGTGTATCTTGCATGGAAATAGATTCTGTTTAATCTGCTAATTCTGTATTAACCTGTGATTTCATTTGCAGCAGTGCCAACGCAGTGGCAGTCACCACTGGCGGCAATGTCGGCATATATTCCAGTTGCACAGGAGAGTGAGTCTACTGTAGACTGTAATTGAAGCTCCTCACTGAGTAGTTGTGCTACGGGGAAGCAGTAGGCTTTTCCAGGAGTTTCCTACATTAATCCACTGAGTCTTCCATGTATCTGTGTTTCTGAGAGTGTATGGTAAAACGTGTTGCTGAATCATTGGGAGTTTTACATTTCCTGCACAGAAACTAAGATTTCATCACTTATCCCTTTGTGTATAGCAGAACAGAGTTGCATGGGTATACCAGGAGCAAGGAGATTAAGATAGATGGGTGTTAATAAAATATTGAATCTATAAACATCTGTTAAGCCAAAACACTCTGGAGGAGGTGCAGCAGACAAAGGCCGCTACATCTTGGAGGAACAGCGGTAGCCTTCCTTTACAAACATCTGGTCTAGCTGGTGTTTAAGATTCTACCTTTCATCCTAGTGACCTCTTCCCTTGGAGCAAATCCTTTTTACTCTGTCACTCAGGATTTGTGTGCGTGGTAACACACACACACAAATACCTAATGTGTTTAAAAAAGAACGAAAGCCTTGATCTGACTGCAGTTACGTGCCTGTCTTTGTCTGGTTTTGCAAATTAATGGGCTTTGTCCTGTGCATACAACTTTGACTTTACTCCACTAGGCTTGGTTTCCACATTTAGTATTTGTACACATTTACATATGACATGTATTTTCTACTTCCTCATTTAAGTAAATTATATAGCCAACACAGCAGTGTCATCTTTGGCACCTGTCCAGCTATGCCCCTTTTCTTTTTCAATTTCTTTGCTGCCATTTTTGGCAACGTGGCCACAGCAATCGTAACATTTTAGACCTGATGCATTTTGCTGGCAGCAGTAGTCTTAAATGGCCTAAGAAACTTCTGCAAGTAGCTCTCTATCGTGGGCAGATATAGGGGAATCTCTAATTTTAATCAGATATCGATCTAGCTATGGTAGTTTTGGGTTGTGAGGTTTTTTTTTTCTTTTTTTTTTTCTTTTTATGAATAATTTATTATAGAAACACTGAATCATGAAATTCTGCATGTAGAAATATTGCCAATACTAGACAAATTAACCTAATTCATATACTATTCTATGCTGTATCGTTCTGTACTGTTACTTGCTTTGCTTTTTAAAGAAGTCTTCATTTTGTCTTCTTGTAACTGTATTGCATTAGTTGTGAGAATAATAGATTATGGAACAACCAATTATTGTATACATGAACTCTCTTTATGTCTCTGTCAGTAATGATGGCAGACGCAGAAAAATTAACCTTTTTACTAAGAATAGTACTTACCTCAGATACACATGTAAACTACCTATTGGCTTTAGTAAGTATACTTGGGTATAAAATACCATCAGAGTTTCAACTTTATAATGCATTTTCTCGTGTTGGTGATAATTTTTAAGCTAATGTAAAATATGCACAATTTCCGAAGTCATTTATAATGAAAATAAACATGTCTGTAAGTAGTATTTCTTTCATTTGGATATACGTGAGATTCTCATAAGACCGGTGTGGAAGAGTGAATATATAAACACACACACAAATTGTGCACATTGTGCTTAGTCATTTCTAACTGTAATATCTTCTCCAGCCTGTTGTCATGCAATTTTTTTTTCTCTTTTGAGATACTTCCAATACTATTTTGTATAATTGTTCCTTGCGTTAAACTATGATATTACAATCTTTAGATTAAAAAGATACAGCTTAAGGAGCAGAGAGTTGTTAGGCCATCGGTAGCTTTCAGCTGACTACAGATTTGTGAAAGTTAAACACTAGCCTGAAGATTATTTAATTTCCACTTTTCATAGGATAATATCCATTATCATTTAAATTGAAATATATATATTTTTTTTATTTAAAAGATTGCCTCCATAAGGAGTGCTATGAAATATATTGTTACAAAGATTAAATGTCTTGTCAGTTGTCAATCAAGTGCAACAAGACTGAGAGTTAGTTTGCATGTTATTTATTTGAACTAAATCCCTAACAAGCCTCGTCTGCTAATTGGACTTAGCATTTATGTTGCTAAATGAGAAGCATTTTGGCTGCAGTATAGGGTGGTAAGACCTACCCAGTGGAATAAACAACTAACATCTGTTATCCTGTCCTGCTCCAGCTTGGCTTTTACCACTTAAGTACCTCAGCCCTAGAGTCAAGGTTATGGAATATGTGGTTCTCTGGCTATGGTGCATATATGTGAAAGGGAAGAAATAACACAACATGAGTAAAGACCAGCCAACCAGAAGATATTTAGTGCAGCTGGTCCACTTTGCTTTAACCTCTACAAGCCCTACAAATATCAAAACAAAAGCCAAGAGAAGAGTGTATGTTTTATAGCAGTTAGTTATCAACACAGCAATTCAAGCAAGCGTAGTGGTCACCATTAAAAAGATTTGACATTTAACTGCCTTTATTTCATACACTTTGATGCTTGAGAAATCTTGGTACTTCTTTATCAGTACAGAAATAATTTCACAATCCCAGAGAGGCTCTAGGTAAATAGGTTTCAACAGTAACTACCATTTCAGGTTTTGTTTTTTTTTTTAATGAAAAAGTTTTCCTGCAATGGTAAAAATTGCAACAGTCAAAGTTGAATCAGCTTGCCTTTAAAAAAATTGGTTGTTTTTGATCTTATTTTACTTCTCTCTCCTGCCAGACTTCATTTTTGCATGGACTGGAGGCTTCAACCAAGAACAATGCAGTATAATTGTAGATAATATATACTGTTTCATTCTTCTTGAATTCTAAACCACAGAACATCTGATATGATCCAGCAGAAGTATTTTTAGGATGCAATTGTGACTGTTCCTTCTGTTTGTAAAACAGGTGTTGACCTCCAACCTGGCCAAATGGCAACAGGAGAAGGAAGATTTACAAGGAAAATTGAAGTTGAGAGAACATCTGTCTCAAACTGCTGGCAAGAGTGAAGTCACACCAGCTCCTTCAAAGAACATTGATTTAGAGATGAAACAGCTGCAGTGCAAACTAAAGGTGACAGAACAGATTATTCAGTGCTGAGTGTAATTCACATGAGCAGTGTTTAATAACTGGGTCAAGCAGATAAATATATGTATATATATATATATATGCGCACACACACTAATGTGTACATATCATTTATATATGATATGCCAAGGATTAGCAACTTAGGTTTCAAATAATCTTTGATGTTAAATAGAAATGTAGCCATAACCTGAAGAACTGGGACGTATAATTAATACATTTTTTGCAACCAGACAGGCCAAGTGTGTGTGTGTGTGTGGGTGGGGGGGGGGGGGGGGGGGCGTTGTTGAGTTTTTGTACAATTAGATGTATCTTATTGAGAAGTGCAGTGGAATGACTTGAGCGAGAATTGTGGTGATTGCTTCGCTTTCTTTAAGGAGGAGCTGGGCAACAGCTATCCGTAAGGGGAGAAATGAATTTTGGCTGAGTGTGCAGCTCATGTAGCAGTACGTTACACGTTAGTCACTACTCTTTTTGTCTTCAGAGAGAGATTGTTCTTTTTATATTTGAGGGTTTTTTTTTTGTAGATTGGCTAGCTGAAAAATACTGATGAATTGATGATTTCATTTTTCAGTCTCCAATGACTGTTAATGTGAATGATGTAGATTCTAGACTTTATTGATGCATCTGAGAGCTTTTTCAGTATTCTGTATGCCTGGATCATAGTACTTCCTCCTCTCTTCTCAAAGAAAGCAGTGTATGTACAACAGTGTGTCTTAACACCCTCATATGAATCTGATGTAAAAAATATTAACGTGACCTTTAATTCTGTCTTAAAGAGGTCTTACATTCTAAATGTAAAAAAAAAAATAAATACATTACCAAATAAAAGCACATTTATAATAAACATAATCATTGATCCCAACTGTGGAATAGTAGAGTGTCCAAGAGTGGGACTCGATGACCCCTATGGGTCTTTCCAACTTGGGATACTATTGATTCTATGATTCTGTGTCTTCACTAGTGGTTGAACTGGATGAGTAATTTGACTGTGAGGGCATCACAAGCTATTTATATCAGGTTACTGAAATTGTTAGCCTTATTTTGACCTGATCATTTGAAAAAAAAAAAAATAGTTTTGAAAGTCTTTTTTAGCAGAAGTAGTTCACAGAAGTTGACAGCTGTTGTTCCAGGTTAACCACAGTTAAAGGAGGTACGAAATTACTGCTCTGAATGTCTGAAGGTGCAAGCTGCAAAAGCTTTTGCTGCTGCTCAAAATCTCAAATTACCTGATTTTGTTAATTCTTTGCTCAGAGCTAACTCTGAAATGTTTATGTTGGATGTATTGATTCCTTGTTACTTTGCCAATAAGGGGTGTTTTAGGTGTAGGTGATGAGTTTGGAAGCAAAATGCTGTAAGCAAATGTCTTTGCCTCTAAGCCTATGCAGGGCCCCACGGAAATACTCAAGTGCATATCTATCTGGTGTGTAAACTATGTAACTGGATGCTGTGCTTCGTGCTAGTGAAGTTCAACCCCAACAAACAGGTCTCAAGGATATTCCATTATCATATATGGTTTTAACAATTTTCTGTAATACCTCACATTATAATAACAGCAAACAGACTAGAGAAGTTATTAAGAACAATATTTTACTTCTAACTGTGAACACAAGAATACATATTCCACTGGCAGTGCACAGAGTTGGGTACAGTGCTCCCATTAATGTTAATAGGTGTTACAGCCTGCACTGCGCGGAGGAATTCTCGTCAAGAATCTTTGTTTATAACATGTCCGATCTGCTCACTTACTGCTTATACACAATGAGTAAAGCACTTTAGCACATTGGCTGAACCCACAAAAAAGCATGCATTCATTTTGTGCAAACACTTCGCAGATACGTATCTCTTGGCAACACCTCTTGGAGTTCTGAAATCTTGACATGCAGTATGTCTGAGCTGCCATTTTCAGCAGTGGCATTTAGAGTGTATGCTAAGATTGCTAAGATGGCTACTCCAGTTAATTTTTTTTTTGTTCTGCTTTGTTTTGTTTTGTTTTGTTTCTGCAACGCAATTTAATAATACTGTATTTAAATCTTGGAGTCTTAGGTAGATTATCTGTGTGTTTCCATGGAGGAGTTGCGGGGATTTTTTGTTGTTGTTATTGTTTGGTTGGTTGGTATGGTTTGGTTTTTTTTTTGCTTCCTACTATGTAGGCAAACACTGCAGAATTCCTCTTTAGCATTGCATATGTGTAAACACTGAGACTGTACTTATTCATTACAGAAAGACAGGATTTTTGTTAGTATGGCTGACGAGGAATGTGTTGTCTTCTACTTTGAGTTTTAAGGCACACTAAGATGCCAACTGCTGTAGTAGGATTTTTTGGCATTCCCAAATGCCCAAGATGAAAGGGATTGTTGGAAACCATTCTATGTAGGCTCTTGTGCAGTAGTAGAACCATGTAAAAATATGGTTCAAATAAAGGCCAGATTTTATTTCTTTTCTCTCCTGTTACCTTCACAACTCTTTTTGCTATGCAAGAGGAAATTTGTCCCTGTTAGGGCACTCAGCTTGGAGGTGTTTTGATGAATATCTATTAATCATACATTTTGGTACCGCCAGAAGACTGCTGGCCTTGAGAATATTTTCCAATGAAAGCATTTTTGTTTAAGTGTTGCTCAAAAGTAAAAATACTCCTTTTGTGCAATGCAACCAATTCCAATTAGTGTTTAATACAGTCTTGCAGTATGTGGAAGTTCACGTGGCCCATTATTTCAAACAGATTTGCTGTTGACTGAGATAACACTGAATCTGATTTATTTCTGTTCTAATATTCTCCAACACAGAATTCGAATGCTGAAATCACTAAGCAATCAGCGACCATTAAGTCACTGAAAAACGAGGTCCAGGAAAAAGAAGACCAGGTTCGGGAACTCCAGGCTAAGTATGTTCACTGTTTTATCCATTGTGTTTGGTGCCACCCAGCGGCAGCTGTGCAGTCGGTACGGCATTGACTGAGCGTTGGATTCCTCTTAGGATGTCGCGGACTGTTACGGATCTGTGTCTGCATGTCTGTGTTTTTGTGGTTTGTTTTGTTTTTAAGAACTTCGAGAAGTACATGATAAAATTGCACGTTGTTTAAACTGTTATGTGGTAAGCGTCTCTGTGTTGCAATAAGAGTGCCTTAAATCAGAACTCAGACCCTAGAGTGGACTTTTGTTTTTATCCTTGATGTAAGTCTAAATGAATTCCTCAGCACTGTTAAGTACCGTCTTTCAAATACTGTAATTCTTTGCCTAGGGGCTAGGAGACATGTCAAGGTTCACATGCTTAAAGAAGATTAACTATCCAGTCTTACATTCATGAAAGTTCAAAAGGACAGTTGTATTTCTTTCTATTTGAATTGATTAAGGTTTACCACTCGTTTTGAAATTCACATGTATTGGTTTGAAGCATGCATCTGAGATTTTTATTCTGCCCACTTACTTGGACTGATGTAATACAGTTCTTCAGTTATGTTGCTTTATAAATGTTACCTATTAGTGTATCTGTGAATTTCTTCCTGTTGCAAAGTTTAACTCCTCTAGCCATTGCTATATTTTTATATGTAGAAAGAATACAGTTTACTTATCTGATTTTTTATCATTTCAAATATAGAGGACTCTTGAAATGGTTGAATCATGTGTGGTGTATTTTTGGTTTCCAAATAAAACTGATGTCTTCTACCACAGTATTTCAGCTTAACTTTAAATTAGAGTTACCGGTGATCGTGCTTCCTTCATAGAATTGATACTGCTTTTTCATGAACTTCGAGATTTAATCGCCAAAACAACAGTAGCATAAATGTGAAATAGATGGAAGAAATTTTAAGATGTGGTAGTTTCCTGACTTTTCATGTGACACTGACATGGTATCAACAGTATTTTATTCCCGAATAGATTGTCATTTTTGCTTTCATAAAAAGAAATCCAGATGTCTGGATTTCCAGAGCTTGGGTGTTGCTTATGTTTATAGTGAATGTGTGTGACAACTGCAGATGTATTGCATGAGACACGATTTTCTCATTAAACAGAGATCACCTTGTAGTACATGAGAATTTCTTCAGTTGAGAAATTTCTGAAAAGTGCTGATTTTGTTTCAATCTTTGTCAGATAGTAGAAGTTTTTTTTTTTCTTGTATTTCTGTTTATTGCTGAGTTGGATGAGAGGAGAATTCCCCCCTTCACTTTCTTTTAAAAAGAATTTTGTACAAAATAAAATAATTTTGTACAAAATAATTTTTGAAAGATATCTCCTTCAAATGTCAGACTTTAATTAATTTAACTTCCTTTCTTTCTTAGTAATATCTTAGAAAGTATTATTATGAGTTGAAATAATGCAAGTTAGAGCATAAACCACATCTAAAAGCAAATCACAAAATAAATCACCCATTTAAAAATCAGTCTATTGATGTGTCTTTATGGTTAAGAGTAAGGTAAGCTAGAAGATCTGAATCTTCTATTCAAAAAAATTGAAAACTATGTAATGATAGTTTCTCTACTGCATTTCCTTTTGTAAATTGTTCAAAACACTTGCATACCAGCAGTATTTTCTAACTAACATGCAGTGTGACTTCTTCCCTTTTAGGATTTCTCGATTGGAGAGGGACCTTAATATGAAAAGACATTTGATAGAAGACTTTAGGTCTCGTCTAAAAGCAAACCAAGAAAATGAGAAAGCCTGTAACGAATCACTAGAAAGTCTTCAGAGAAAGGTACTTCTTTCTTGCTACCTACAGTTTTAAGAAAACCAAGGGTTAACATATTTGGAGAAGTTATTTGAAGAATAACTTCTTGAAGAAGTTATTCTAATACATACAAAATCAGTATATTGCTTTAAGCATACAACATGCAGTTAATTTAACCATATCACTCCCTCCACTTCAATTTGTATGAAATCAGTATATGGTGATAGTTTGGATGGATTCAGCATAATTTATTCAGCCTGATCATAAGAGGTAACTAAAATTTAAGGTATTCAGAACACTAAATTGCAAAGACATGCTGTAAGTAGCACGATTTTCTTTTATACAGTCTGAGTTCTTTAAAAACAGTAGACCTGGAGCAAGGATGATTTTACCTGACCCGTGCTAATGAGGTCCTTGCGCATCTCCTGGATGCCGTATTTAAATGGTTTAGTATGTTAATTTGTATTGTACTGGAGTATTATGAACGATTCACACTTACTAGCTTTTAACACTTAAAGTAATTCTATCTGTACAGGTGAAGCTTAATTTCTATACTAGATTATTTCTCCAGCAAAATTCTAGCATAATTTCACTGAAAATAGAAGAACTTGCATATGACTTGGCATCTTTCCATTTTATCCAAGCAATATGTTGCACTCTAGTCTTTAATTCCCAAAAAAGATTGTGACATTTGGTTGTCTGTGAGGTTATGTGGCATATGACCTCAAAATAGAAATAAACCATTTACCATTTTGCCTTTTCTTTATCCTAGAATGCAGGTGCTCGCTGCATACTGTAGACACTACCTCTGCTTGAAGTCATTAAGTGCTTTCAGCTCTCTTACCCTCCATGCCAAAGATGAGGTGCTATTAAGAAACGCTCAGCCAGAGAGCGAAAGCATAACTAAGCAAGGGAGTTAAAGTGTGAAATGAGAGAAAAACCTGGTTTTGTTTTTTGAAAAACGATTCAGAATGGAAGGATGTACTTTAATCCTGTTTTTGAGTATTATAAATGCTGCAATTTTCAGATTCCAGAGAATCAAATTCCATACATTGCTTTGGTTATTCCATATGGAAAATCAGCTTCATAAATTTTACATTAACTTCAGCAGAAGATCAAAGAAATTCCCTGTTACTCGATACTGCCTGGACAACTTTGTGATTAATACTGTCAGGAGAACATGAATGATATTCTAGGAGCGTTGGCCTCTTTCATTTTACACAGAATCAGTGTTTTCATTGTATGGCAAAATTATAATAATTATCTTAGATGATGTGGAGACTATTAGCTTGTTGACAGTTACTATTTCCTCAGCTCGGTTTTGATTGATGTAGTTTACCTCTGATTGATTGAGTGAAAGCTGTGGTTTATTCACTTTTACATTCACTGTGACATTGCAGCCCTGCAAATGAAGAGTTTTCTTTGCGTTTAATGCAAGGCTTTGTATAACAGCAGTGTATATGGAATCTGATCTCTGCTAGGCGGTCAGCAATAATAGACTTTGTAATTTCAGAAGTAGATACTTTAATAAAGTAATTTATGTAAAGCAGGGAGTTATATTGCAATATGGTTAGGCTTGGTTTTTATTTTTGTCTTTTCTATCTTGATAATCAAATTGACTTTCACTTTTGTTTCAGGTAAAGTCACTGTCTGAAGACTGTTCAAACAAAAAAACTGCCATTGACTCACTGAAACAGAGACTTAATGTAGCTACAAAAGAGAAGTCTCATTATGAGCAGATGTATCACAAGGCTAAAGATGAACTGGAGAAAAAGGTATATTAGCTTTGTGTTGAGTTTATTGTGGAACTTTTTCATACCTCGCTTTCAAATGAAAAGTTGCAAGGTCATCATCTTAGACTTTTTAAATACATAAAGGAGAAAGAGAACCATAGTAATGTGTTTCACTGTTTTTATTTGCTCACCGAAATTTCGGTGCTGAAGTGTGGACTCAGTGACTGCTATTACTTTTCCCCTTGAAATTATCTTTTACATGTTCTGTGCTATTTATCATTTTGTGGGAGATTTGTTTGTTTGTTTGTGAACTACCATGCCTGGCTGTCAGCTTTTATCATGTCACTGCTGTGTCCCTCTGATGTATTCCAGATTCTCAGGCTGTCCAATCTAGAGAGCAAAGTGATTGAGACCGAATATGCTATGACTGAACTCGAGACTGCAGCATCTCAACAACTACACGGATTGGCCAAACAGAGTGGGCAGGCTTTGGAGACTGTTCAAAAGAAGCTACTGCTCGCCAATGACAAAATAGAGGAGTTCATGACGTTTGTGAAGGTTTGAATTTGCTTTTCTTTCTTTCAGATAAATAAAGGTAGTCTTGGGTGGAAGTGAAAAGGCTAAAGACCTGATCTATGCTGCATTCTGTGATCTGGAGCAGTATTTGAAGCTCTTGCACTGGCTGGGTGTCAGCTGTGAACTGGTCTGAATGGGAAGGAAAGACTCTGTAGGTCTCCTAGACTTCTGTAGAATAACATCATTCCTATCTGTAGCCCTTTTGCAGATGGCTGCCAGTGTACTTTCTTTTTTCCACAAAAAAAAAGTGCATTGTTGTATAGTAAATGACTCTGCAGGAAAGATTTCACCAACACATTGGATAATATAATTCATATCTGTTGATTTGTGTGAATTATCCCATTTCCCACAAGATGTGCTTTGGAAACTCCTTTTTCATGGGGAAAGATGTGCTTTCTTCTAATACAGAATTCTATTAGAGGAGAAAGAAATGAGTTTTCTTTCTATAGCTACGTGGTTGTTCATGGCTAAGTTTGGGAAAGCATAAACTAACCTGATGTGTACTTGTTGTTTTAATAAAACACCGGATATTATTCAGAACAGGACCACAGTTCTCTCATCACTGGGGCTAATGTGAATTTTGGAGTGACTTCACTGAATAAAATGCAGTAGCAATTATTGAAAAAAGGAGATGAACAATTGTTTGTAATGCAGATACTTTACATACTCCTATAAAGTTTAATAAAAATCAGCAAATGAGGAAGTAGGAATAGCAGTAATGGCACAAATTACACATCAGCAACTATGATACTTCATTATTTGATGAATGACTGTAGCTCTTTTAATAACCACAAGTATCCATTAGCATTTATAGGATCATGCCGTACACACACAAAATATCAATATGTAGTTTCTCTGTATGTAATAATACTTAGCTACTAAAGCTAAATATGTAGGTTTTCTCCTGGATAAAAGAATATATGTGCATGCATATTTCAAGTAAAATATTTGCTGACTACCGTCACTCTGCAGAAAGATTTTTTGAAAATAAAAATGCTGTGTATAAGTGAAATATTGATGAACAGAGAGTTCCTTAGTAGACAACTTTGTTTAGTTAGGTGCAAGATATCTGTGGAAAAAAATGGTCTCTGAAATCAAATTTTATTCACAGTGTACCACTATAAAACGTGTAGTTGAAAAACCTTGGTTTTTCAGTGGAATTCTGTAATGCTTCACGTAAGTCATCCTTAAATGCCTCTTACTACTCCATGCACCCCCATAGGAAAATCAAGATGGCACAATAAGAAGTATCAGTGCTTCTTGCTACACCAGCTCTTCCTTTGAAGTCTGGTTGGCCTCATTTCTACTCTTTCCTTCCAGGCTGCTGTCAGTTTTCCCTTGTCTTGGTGTCTGGTTCTCCCTCTAGTCTCAATACCTTAAATGTTTTTTTTCTGTATAGAGATCAAATTTAATCAAATTTAAACTGTTCCTCTCTGAACCTATTTAAGTTATTTGTGTGACCCTTTTACCTTTATCTGATATCCTCCTCATTTTTCAAGCCTGACTTGATTTTTCTGAGTCCAAATGTAGTCTCAGTAATCACTTGGATTTGGTTACCTTTGCTTGCTTTACTGTGTCTCATAATACCCTACAGTTCTTTTTACATACAGCAAGTCATTTCAACATTGCTAATGGATTGATTCAGCTAATAAGACAAAAGAGAAACTTCAGAAAAGAGTGTAGTTCTTTCTGTTTATAGCAGATAGTTACAGAAGAATTCAAGTAGCAATCACTGTAGCATGTTTTGGATCTCCTGTTTTTAATTTTATTCTGAAGAAGGAAATGACTCTGATATGTGAAGCAGGAGTGGCTAGTATACATTAGAAAGCACCGGCAGGAGATATTTGCAGTACCTTGGGGCATCAAATTAAATACAACTGTGAGCCAGATTCTTCAAATCCATTCTGCAGGGATCATCTAGAGGCAAAACTGAAGTGGACTGTGGGTATGTGACCCATAAAAGGAGAAGAATCAAGAAGCATTTCCTTTTGCCAAAAGGATCAAATTCTTTCAAGAATTATGAATACTTACATTACACAAAATGCAGAGGAGAGCACTGCATTCTGTCAGACTCTGCAAGAGAAAAAGACTGAATGTACACAGGTCACTGCGAAAGTAATGTCTCGTGTTTATTTCCATGGAAATTGTAACAGATACAATAGCATAATAACACCATTTCATACAGAAAACTGTCAGCTACAGAGCACTATTTGTCAAGATCCCCACCATTATTTGCTATGCATTTTTGCCAGACTCATAAAAAACTGCACCAGTGGAGGTGACCCACTGCTGCTTGTCACCACTGCCAAAACATACCACCCACCACCTCACGGTGTTCACATCCACTGTTTGGTCTCCATAAATATTCAGCAAGGATCAGTGAATGTCAGTGTGTGCTGTTTTTTCCTTATGGACGAATTCAATTCCACAGCATTGCTTCAGGCACATTTCCATGTCAGATGCCATTGTGTCAGACTGTCGTTCTGCTGCCATCTGCCACATGGCAACAGCATGTAATGGAATATTGGTGGGAAGGTTCACCCTCTACTGCCGTAACACCAACATCCACCTCTGACACTGTGGGCCAACATAACAAATAAAACAGGAGGCATTACTTTCAGAGCAGCCCTCATGCTAATATTTACAGCTAGGTGTGTAAGTGAGGTGAAGCTAAAGGCTTTGGTAGTATGAAACACTGAGCCTAATTCTCATGGCAGAGGAAACTTCTTAAACAGAATGATCTGCACGTGGTATTTAACTAGTAGTTTAGAGGGCTACCAGCAACCTAATAAGCATAAGATGTAGATTTTTTTTAACAAGTTTTTTGGCTTTTTTTTTTTTTAAGTCTCATGTAGGCTTTAACAAGCAATCTGACTTGTCTAGCGAAAAGTGTGAAGGGAAAAGAAAGGGTTTTCTTTATTAAAATGTAAGGAGTCTGTACAAGGGAAGTAAATAGGTAAACTTGATGTATGAAGAGAGGATAGGTGCTGTAACAGCCAAAACAAACATAGTGGGATGATAATACATAATTTTATTGCAAGCATTTCCTGTATATATTTGTCTTGTTATGCTAATTTTCCATGCAGGAAGGCTTTTAGTATTAGACAGAATGTGAAACAGAGGTATTTGCAAGTTGGGAGGGAGAGCAGGGGAGAGTGCTGTGATTCTGAATTAAAGGACACTTGGTTTTGCAGTTACTGGTAACTCAGAATGACGGAATCTTGAATGCATTTGGATCAATGTGCAAAGTCACAAAACCCGAGGGAGACATTTCTGGTAGGAGTTTGTTAAACACCACTGGTTCAAATTAGAGTGATGAGTTAGTCAGATATCTATAGTATACAGTAAAGTACTGCTGTTGGGAGCCCAGATGGGGAACTTCGGCATGTAACAAAAATTGCTAGATTGTAAAATATTGTAGTAGTTTCTAAAAATTGTGTAAGGTGCAATTGCCAACAGAAGTTGCTGTATGAAATATGTTCTGAGGCATTCTTTGACATATTTCTGTTAGTGTGTGTTATGGATATCAGGTGTTTTGTCCCAAATTACATTCACTGGGAACAAACAGGGCACCTGAAATAGGGGATGTACCTAACTGTTGTTCAGAGTAGCACTTTCTCCAAAGTTGTTACGAGGAAAGATTAGGGTAGGTGAGAAGAACTGTGCACTGTAACAGCTTGTTAAGCAACAAAAAACACAGTTCTATAACTGGGAGACAGCTTCTTATAAGTGTTTCTGTTTGTTACGAAAGAGAACCTAATATTTAGAAATAAAAAGGCAGTATAAAGGAGTTGGGAAATGGATTGTAGGTGATAACCTGGAAATACGAGTGGCAATAGAGGATGGAGAAGAGACTGAAGACGATCGAGATGGTTAGCCATGCCAAGGCCTGAAGGGTGGGATTTGAAAATATGCTATTAACAAGACTGATATTACAGGCTGTATATGACCTAGCGTTAGACAGAACAACTCTGCAACAGCGTAAAGAAAGAAATCTTGTATGTCTGTTCTGTACCTGAAAGGTAGTAGGCTGAAGTTAAATGAATATGATGAAACGTGCCCAAATCTAACATAACAAGTCTCCACTGATTATGATCAGTGGAGAATTGTAAACAATTTTAGTAAGAAGAAGTATTTTAAACTGAGAAATGTTATGTCTTAATGCTGTTACGGGGCTGTTTAAGGAATTTGTTTCTCGCTAATCCTCATTCTGAATAAGAATTCGAAATAAATATCTACTCTAAAACTGACACGAGCATTGGAGTAATTTAAAAATGTTAATATAGAGTCAACATTCAAAAAAGGCAGTCAGGATAGACGTTTTTAGGTCAGTTAGTCTGACCTCATTTCTGGCTAAAATAATGAAAATCTGATATGAAATTCAATTATTAAAGCATTAAACCATAAAGGCATAGTTATACTTCTTAGAATGGCTTCATGTGAAATAATTTACATTGAATGAACCTGTTTTCTCTCCTTGAAGGAAATGCAAGTCAGTTGATAAACATTAATGTTCATTTTAATATACTGTTTTTTAAGATATATGACCTAGCACTCTGAGATGGTCGAATAAAAAATTTACACTATGCAATGTCAATAATATGTTAAATAGATTAAAAATTGCCCGAGTGGTTGAATTGAAAAGTAATTCATAAAATTTAGATGCTTCTAGATTTCCATGACGATGAGAGCTAAACTTGATTATAAAACATTTTCACAGTAGGATATCAAATCCTGATAGAATTTATCAATGGCATTTAAAATAAATAATACCGAAGGTAAGGCTGTAAGTATAATGTAGTCTAGGCCTAATGAAACGTACTTTTAGTACAGAAGAATACAAGCCACCTAGAAAAAGCTGCTAGTCACCCTGGGAGGATTTTAGATTCCTTTTGTAAAGCCACATCTTTTCATCCCGTCCAGCATCTACCAGCACCATAAATTCTCTTTGTACCATTCAGTTTCTACTGTATGCCATTGTTCAATATTTTCTATATCATGTATTGCAGTAGGGGATCCTCAGGTGGATCTTGCACGCTATGTGCAACACAGCAATCAGAGCAAAATGTTCTTTGTTGTCTTTGTAGTGCCTGCAACTACACACACAGAAAACAGCCGCTGGACAAAGTTAAAAATCTGTCGTTAGACTCCTTGGCTGGGTGAATACAGGATACAGTGTACTAGTTTGAAGAGTCCAAGCAGTTTGAAACAGTCCAAAATCTTCCCTAATTGTTTTCCTTCATTATTGTGCTTTTTTTTTTTTTTTTTCCCCAACTCGCTCATAGTTTTACTACATATTTGGCTGCCAGAGATTCTTCCTGAAAGAGGAGCAAGGCTCAGTAAGACACAGTGACATTATGTGTCCTGCTCAGCCGTATGTTATCAAAACCCCTTTATTAAAAAAAAGAAGAAGAAGAAGAAGAAGAAGGAAAAAAATGTTAGTCTGCATTGATGACATCTGCATGAGCATCTCAGAACTTCTCTGACCTTGAGGAAGATGTTCCAAAATTCTGATAAGGCACCTATATTCAAGTACTGCTGTAATAAATAGGTGATGGCAGCCAAATGCTTTAAAGTCAGCTTAGTGCGTTTCTCACTTCCATAATGCCTCTGTGATTTGGGAGGCGTGTGCCCTCCATTGAGGATACCCACAGAAGCACAGTTCACATCTGGTCTGTTCTGGCATTGTTCTTGATAGGTCTCCAATATAACCATCTGATAAAATTGACTGCCAAAATCAAGACCCACAGCAGTTTACTTGGCAAGCTTAGTGGATCTACTTGGAGATCTCATTCTCACTCTCCTAAGACATCTGCCCTCATTTCTGCTGCTCAGAGCAGGCCTTAAGCTAGGTGCATTTCTCCTTTACGGCCACAGACGTGTCCAAGGCCTCCTTCTACCTCTGTTTGGTGCAGTCAGCTTACCTTATATCTCAGTCTATGTTAATCTCTCTTAACCTTTCTGCAGTTTACCTTTATTTTGGCATCAATTTTTCCATGGCATATTTTCTCACTGCTGCCTTGGGATATGGTATAATATACAGTTAACTACAGCATATTACAGCTTCTGTTAAAAACTTCCACCTGTGGATGACTCTTACTGCTTATTTCTGCCCCAGTGAAACACCTTCCCTTGAGATATCACAAACACTGCATGGGTTAACTGTGAGCTCTCTCAGGAAAAGGCACCAATTTAAGTTAACTGTTTGAAAGCCCAGAGCAGCAGCTTTAGTGCACCCCACATGGGGCAGAACAGGGACAGCTTTACGGGACAGCTTTACGTGACAATAGAGATGTTGAAGCTGCCTTTTTCAGTTGTACTTCTAATTGAAAATGTCATGTGAAACTAGAATCCTGTTACAAATAATGGACCTAATTAATGACTCGCTGCTTTCTTGTTAAAAAATCCTGCCATTTGGCAAATTCCTATTATTTACAATCATTGTCATTTTCTCCTCAACTGTTCTGTGTTGGGAGAGAGCATGGCCAGGAAACACGTTCTTCTCAGAATGGCCATGGGTAGATGGTATCCTGTTTGTTCCTTGTCTCAGAAAGAGAAAGGAACGAAGAAAAGAAGTAGAGATGATACATATTTTTCACTGGGATGTTCAAATATTTGGAAGATGTTCTGTGGCTTTTTGATCGGTTTCTTTCCAACAAGAGAGCAGTACAAGTACACTGCTTCTGACTGTACCTCCAACTACAAAGTCAGTTCTTTTGACAGAAGTTAGTCCTTGCAGCGGACTCTCGGAGTTCTCTAGTTACAGTGCAACAGTAAGAAATATTCTTCATAGGACATTTCCACCAGGGGCTGTATTCTCAAAATCTGTGGGTTCAATTTCCTTGGCAGTATTATTGCTCTAACGTGGTCACGGGGTGTGCAGAAGTGGTTTTTACAGGGGTGCATACATCAGACGCAGGATGCTATTTGAGCCTTGATGTTTTGTTTCTTCATTCAAAAATGCTAAGCATAATAGGTAGCCATAACATTTTATAATTGGAAGAAATTGACTAAATTTTCATTAGAATAGAACTACAATTCTCCGTGCAGATGAAAATTGGTTTATTTTGAATAGTTTATACAACTGTATGTGAATCCTGCCAAGTTAGAAATGTTGTCTGACCAAGGGTTTCCACAGTGGGTCACTGGGACGTTTTGCAAATGACAGCAGAAAATAGCACTTTCATAAATCAGCACTGTCAGTTTTGCTTTGAAAGTGGACACCTTTCACATGACTTCAAGTTGCTAGGAAATGTTCCGCACTGGGAACCTTTAGCAGTAAAAATGTAAGTATAATTCATTTATTACTCTTCAAACTGTCAATGCTTTACCTAGAAAAGTATACCGAGGGTGATTATTTCCTATTGTTTGGAGTAAACAATGAGTCTGCCAATCTGTGGCGAGGCAAAATCAGCATAATATATGGTAGTAGGAAAGCATTCTAGTTTGATGAGAACTAGTCTTCTTATCTGCAGAATACACACCTTTAAGAGAAAGTGTCTTGACATGCAAAGCAGAACTGAAAAGTCTCACTCTTAAAAAAACAGGCACTTCTTTTTCACTATGCCTACTGCTTTAGGAAGAGGAAAAAAAAAAAAAAGGAAAACAACAGCTTTTATTATGAAATACCAACCTTTCTTGGTTCTGCAAAGAAATTGGTGATAAATTAAGCTAATCTCCATCAGGATTACTCTGCATCTGGGATTTAGGCAAATTGAATCAGAGGCCTGAATAGTGACAGTGAATATCTATTAGACTGTAAACAGAATAATAGGCTCTGTGAATTTTAATGAATAAAGTGAATGGCTGAACTCTTGTAGTTTACAGAAAGCATATGGGAAGTGATGCATACAGTTTGCCAGGAACAGAATATAATGTGGATGTCTTAATAGATAAAAACTTGATTACTAAAAATGAAGAATAAATGGAAAGATTTTAGAAAGGTTTTCTGTACTCTTCTTTCTCTTTACTTCTTAGCTTTAAAAGGATACTATTTTCCTTTGTTTTCTACGACTGAGACAGAGAAGGATGATAACAGATATGGCTTAAAATATTTTGCACAGTATATTTTTATATACCCCTCTGTCTTACCAGCTGAGAGAATTTGGTTAAATGATGCAACCAATGTAACTGTGCGTGTATGTCTCATGCAAAGTTAGGTGCATGTCTGATTCACATGGATAATCTTATTGATGTTAGTGCTAGTTTCATTCTTGTTATGGTACTTGCAAAGCATTCTCACAGGCTGTGACCCACTAATACTAGTCACTGTTCAGCCAGATCCAAAAGACTGAAACTGAACAGGGGACTATTTTCAGCAACCTGTGAATGCCTTCCTATTCTACCTCAGGAAAAAAAAAGAAATTCTTTTAAGTTTTGGAGAGAACAAGGCTCCAGCAGGCTCAGCTGGGGGCTACTTGGAGACCTCTGCAGTGTAGTCCCTGGAAGGATATAGATCCACCTATAGCTCCTTTAAATGACTTGGAGAGACTACTTTCTAAAATCTGATATTCAGGTCTGTGTATAATTTTGAGATACTGAAGGAAGCCCATTTTAAAGGTAATGATGAGTTCAGGGTCTGAGAGATAGAAACAACGATTTGCATAACTGGAAAATGTGAGAGATAGATAGGTGCAATACTCTGAACTTGAACTGATAGAAGAACTTACTGAGAAAATGACAGGAAAAATAGGAGAACTTGAAAAGGAGGAGAAAGGTCTCCAGTAATGATTAAGAGTTCATGTAGAAATGATTGTTCGATGAATGCTGATCAAATTACTGTGAGAGAAAGCTGAAGCAGAATGAACAGAAGGCATCCGCAGGCAGAGCCTTGTGAAGTCTTCAGTTATTTAGAAAGGTGAGAATTGAGGAAGTTCCCCAAAACGTGTGTTGAAAGGGCTGCCAGAGAGGTGGGAATAACTCCAGGGGGAGAGAATAGTAAAAAGCAGCGACAGTATTTTAACAAAACGCAGTTCATAAGCAGCCAACTGACACGAGGAATGTCTTACGGAGCGTAAGAAGTGCTCCAGCTGACCCCTTAAATTAGGTTTCAAATATGTTTGTTTCAGCAGTACAATGGTCTTACACGGGGCGTTTGTTTCAGAGTCCTTATGCTTTGTTTCTGTCTGCGCAGAAAGACAGCACAAGTTCAGACATCGAACTGAGTATCAGGAAAATCCTGGTGTTTTTCACATCTTGGTCACTGACCCTCGATGTGACCTTTGGAAGGTTGCTTCACCTTGGTCCTTCTTGGTCTGCCCTGAATATTGCTAGTAGAACTGTGATGTCTTTATCTGTCCTGACTGTTCAGGTAATAAGTTCTCTGAGATCCCAGCCATCTCTTAAAACGTGTGCAAAGCTCCAATCTCTGTCAGCACCACTTTTTCTTTCACTGTGTAAATAACTGTAACATATGACATTTTAAAGAAATGATGTTTGTTTTGCTAGCACCCGTGTAAATTACAGGTAATTCTGTTGAAAACAAAGAATTTACAGCAGGAAAAAAGATCATGTGAATGAGATGGGACTTAAATGCTGACATAAATAGGACTTTACATTATTATTATTTCCCATTTCACATAAATACAATTTTTGAAACCAGTATAGTTTGACATAAGTATTCTGCCTGTCATCCCACACTGATTATATACATTTCAACTCATGCTCTACCAGTGTTGCTGGCATGGTCTATCAATGAAGTGCCCACATGATATAAGAAGAGAGACTTCATTCCACACTGAGTCATGTTATGAAAAATCCTACAAAACGAAGCAGAGTTTAATGCAAGATTTTAGGCATAAATGAAAGGGTGATAAGTAAACACTTATCAGGAGAGGATTAGAAAAGAAAAAGAGAAAAAGCTGAATAGTTATGCAGAACAAAATTTTGGATTTACAAAGGGATTGTCTTTGGAAGTATACTCCTAAGTAGTAATAGTAGTAATTAAAAATATTATGCATTATTTCTCTCTCTACTTAAAGGCAAACTCCATTGTAATTGTCCAGAATACGTCCACTCCATCACTGTTTAAAATATGGTTTGTTTTGAAAACAGTCTAAAATTAAAAACTGGTTGAGACCTAGATAATTTTTCTGTTTATTTATAGATACACTGTATTACATTTTGGGAAATAGTACCATGTATTCAATTTACTTTCCTCGTAAGTGTCCAATTGATATATTTGAATCTTTTTCCCCGTGGTTTTCATAGCATCATGGAATGGTTGGGGTTGGAAGGGACTTGAAAGATCACCTTGTTCCAACTCCTCCACCACGGGCAAGGATGCCACTCCACTAGATCAGGTAGCCCATGGCCTCATCCAACCTGACCTTGGCCTTTTTTTTTTTTTAAATCTAGGACTGTTTAAGAGAATTAAGTCAAAAGAATATTTTGAATTTTGAACTTGAAAATGGTTGCTTGAGTTTGAATCAACATGGAATGGTACTTAGGTAAAAGACGTAGGATGAGATTGCTAGCAAGGATGTTTTGGAGAAATGTGAATAAATACAGTATTTAAAAGCTAGTAGCTGAGATGTTCTCTCTTCTGTTCTCCTAATTACAAGCAGGAATAGCGCAACTTTGGAATAACCAGCTTTAAGCATCACATTGCACAAATTCTAATCATATTTGCAATGTGATGAGATTGCAAGATTTTAGTCAACACAGTTTCTCAGTTCTGTCATTGTACCTTAATATTCTTCTTCATTTTTGCACTTTAATGGAATTTCCTACAATTCTAAATGCTAGGTAGTTGAGTTTTATGTTCAAATAGTGAAATCTTGAGGCCCTTCTCAGTTTGCGTGACTCAAGATCTTAGTCAGGAAACCTGTGATGGATTTAACTCTGAAAAAAGGTACTGTACAAATCTGTCCACTCTTTTCCAGATTTTCTTGCTGAAATTGATTTTGGGATACTACTGAATTCACTGTTTCTGGTTCACAATCCATCATCTATATATATATTGCCACAAAGAAGACAGGATTGTGCTAGAATTGCACAATCCAGGACTTGCTGGACTGCAAACTTGAGATAGCTTTTGCCACAAGGGTAGAAGACATGGGTAGTATTTTAAATGACTTCAGTTAATCTTTCAGATATTATCTGTTAGATCCTTAAATACAATCATGTTTGTTCAGACTTACTTGAGTTAATGAATGTAGAAAATTTTATTGAGGATGCAGCTACAGTAGTACATTCTTCTGTATGTATATAGTGCAATTTCTCAATATTTATTTAAAATGGAGATCTTAGGGGTCATCAGGTGAGAGACATTTCTTCCAGGCTATGTGTGCTTTCATCTTTCACTGTCTCTCGGAAGTTGTGGGCACTATTGTCAGAGTTAATCAACATAAGGTTGTTCCTTTTAAACCATGTATTTCAGTCAGGTACCTAGCTTTGGTAGACATGTTTATCCATGTCAACTCTTTATTGAATTAGCCTTTGAAACTCTGAAGCTCTGTTAACTTTTACAGAATCTTGTCACTGTGACATTCCTTTGAGTGTATCTTTTTTTTATTTGGGGGGGTGGGGCGTTTAAAACATTCCACATCTTGTCAATTTTTGTTTATTTTTGTCTTGATAGAAAAGATAGACAAAGTCTATCTTAATTCCTCCAAACCTACACAGGTAGATCTAAGAGCTGAATCATACAGTTTAAACAATCCACATTCTTCAAAGTATTTTTATAAATTTTAGAATGACAGCAGAAACTGTGACAGCAGTCATTCTGAAGACAGATAAATGAAACTAAAACATGTTACAAATGTGATCTGCGTGACATTAGTAAAAGGATGTTACTACTACTACTACTCTACAAGGTGATATAACCTGATAGTAGCATTCTCTGAATACTGAACTTCGTGGAGGAAGATGAGTCTGTACCTTCTGTATACAGTTTCATTGCTTTCAGGGCATCTGCTAGACTTTCTGAAATCACATGTGATCTCTGGGGATCATAAGAATTAATTGAACCTCCTGAGGCTAACTGATTCCCAGGGGTTAGAGTGATACTTGTTATAGCCCTTGCCCAGACAAATCTACTGCAGTGGTCTGTCTTGTCTTTATTTCTTGTCTACACTGTTGCCCCTTTCCCAATCAATGAATAAACAAACAAATAAATAAATAGCTCAGTGGCTAGGAGGTATACTTGTTTAAGCGAAGAAGGTATCTGAGGAAACTTAAATAATGTGTATATATGTATATTTAAAAGAAATTGAGCAGGTTTGATTTTCTTTCATCATGCCTAAATGTTAGTATTCAGAGTACTTTCAAAGTCAGTTTTTGAGAGGAGAGGGACGACATAACTGTACTTACACTGAAGAAACGTGCTGTTGCTTGTTTTGTCTGCTGAAGCAGCACAAACCTTCATCTTTCTGCCACTTCGACCATTAATTTTGTTTTGTCCTCTTAACCATGAGCTACCTGTGGTGGTAATGTTCTCTCAACTTTTTGAAGTGCTGGGATCTCTGCTAACTTTTGGCCAGCAATAATTTTTCCGTTGCTAGTGAATTTCTTTAAATTCACCATTCCTTTATGAAATTTAGATTTTGTTCCTCAGATGGCTGCTATATCTACACAGTACTTTTTGTTCTTTTGGAAACTAACCTTGTTTCAGAAAAGATTTTCATTTTGGCATGATGATATAAGAGTCACACCCTTACACCACTGCAGCCTCCAAGAATATACTGTTTCTGCATTTTAGGCACAAGCTTTCATATTGAACTATACATAAAATACAACATGTATGAGAAATGTTGCATGTATTATACTGTTCTGTTGTTTTGCAGTAGGTTGATCCTGGACAGCAGTTAAGTAGACAAAGCCACTTGCTCACTCCACACTCCCAGCAGGACTGGGGAGAAAATAGGAAGAAAAACAGCAAGAAAACTGAGAGACTGGGATAAGCACAGTTTGATATGTGAAGGAAAGAACATCAGACTTCTGTCTGTCTTGTGGCCTTTAAGTTTGATTATCCTACAAACAATAACAATAGAATGTGTAAATTAACACAGAAATTATGAGAATAATTTTAGGAATTGTTTTGCTCTTGTAGCATGAGGGGCACTCAATGGTCCATTTGTGTCAATTCCAGGACCAAGTAGCATCAAAGCTTCTGGGGATATAAAGATGATATTAAAAGTGTGTTCTCACTTCTGTATTTTACTACAACTTCCTCGAGCATTTACATAAATATCACCTATTAAACAAAAGAAAACAGAACAAAAAGACCTTCAATTTTGTAGATTTCAAACCTAGCAGAATTATATTGCTAAAAAAGTGTTTGCTTGCTTGTTGAAACCAAAATTGAAGACTGACTGAATGAATGATTATTTTGGGTTGTAAAAATGCAGCTTATAAGGGAAGTGTTTTTAGAGTTTTATGCAACTCACTAGTCATAATAAATACTATATAGCTTTTTGGAGTCACAGAATTGTAGAATGGCTCAGGTTGGAAGGGACTTTGAAGATCATTGAGCTCCAGTCCCCTGCCGAGGGCAGAGCTGCCCCCACCAGCTCAGGTTGCCCAGGGTCCCATCCAACCTGGCCTTGAAAGCCTCCAGGGATGGGGAAGCCTGTGCCAGGGACTCACCACCCTCTGGGTAAAGAATTTCTTCCAAACATCTAACCTAATTCTACCCTCTTTTTAGTTTAAAGCCATTCTCCGTTGTTCTATGAAACCGTGTAAAAGGTCAATCTCCCTCCTGCTTATGTGTCCCCTCAAGTACCGGGAGGGAGCAGTGAGGTCTGCCTGGAGCCTTTGCTCCAATTTCAAGATGAGGATGTGATGTGAGACCATGCCCACAGGCCTTGCACACATCCACATCTTTTGCTCTTCCTTTCTCCACCAAAGCAGGAGATAATGCAACAGTTGCTACTAATCAAAAAGAACTGCGTACTTTAAAGTCACAATCAGAATTTGAAGCTTACTTTTGGAGTAGTTGGGCCAACAGCAATTGCAGTGGTGTGACAAGATGTACTGTAGATCTGTTTTCAGAAATTAATCAGGGATTCCTATTCTAGTTGGCTGGTGGAGGCTAAGTGTGTCCCAGAGGAATAGCTGCTGGTAACAGCTAAGTTGAATGAATGGCTTTAGCAAGAAAATATCCCCTAGATTTCACACCAAAGAAAAACAAAGAGAAAATTTGTGGAATTGCTAATAGTAACAACATCAATGTTACCATGCATCAATATAGCATTGAAGTTGTATTCTGTATTGATTTCATTGCAGGCAGTTTGTATCACCTATGTATGCTTATAAGTTTAAGAAGAAGCAATTCTGGAATACAAAGTGAGAAATGTTGTAGTTTAAAATCCTGCGCTGAGCTCTAGAATGCATTACATCAATTTCTTAACCAAAGAATGGTATTATACTGGCTTCAGTACATTCACGAATAAAAGCTGTTAAAAACTGGTTAACTCCTAGGCTTATGTCATTCTCAAACTGGAAGTGGTTCTTCCTAACACAGTCAATACCTCTTCGACATTAAACACTTCTGTAATAAAGTATAAACCAGCATATAAATTAAGAAAAACTAAGTAAGCCATTTAGTACAAAGATCTGTTTTTTTATGACAAATAAGATGTCAACAGAGGAAGCAAATTAAAGCACAAGGAAGCTGTCATTTGTTAAGGCACTTCCCAAGAAAAGTATATATCAAAACATTATTACTACTACATGACAGTGTGAAGAAGGCATATTCAAAAACAGCTGATCTCTCAGTATCCAATCTAACATCCACATGGTAAAAGAAAAAACATGTAATGGTGCATCTGTAATTTTCTTTAATAATGGCAGCTTTTCTACTCGGAGCTGTGCTCTTTCTTTGTCTGTTTCCTTCTGTGAACTTTGTCCAAGTGGCCTTAGCTCACTGCCTGTAAAGCATTTCATGTTTCTTCATTCCTGTCAGCTCTCTAGTTGCAGACAAGACCGTGTACACGGTATTCTATTAGAAATACTGTGGAAGGAGGGACTTGTGCTTGAATCAGACAAATCAGATTTCATTGTATGTTCTCTCCTTAGGTTTGCGGTAGGATAATTTTGCTTTTAATAATTAAATGTTACAAAAGTAGAACAAGATGTTAAAAAGAAAAAGCAAAAGACAAATAAGGAAATGTTGGAATCAAATGAATCTTGTAGTTTCTTTTAACATTATTACCAAGTGCTCTGTAATGACCATATTTTGAGTACACTGGAGGCTGTAGAAAGTTTTGGCCCAGTGGAGGCTGTAGAGTGTTTAACCTCAAATTCCAATAAACACTATTGATAATCCTGTGGTCACTTTCTAGAGATGAAGGCATTCTGCAGCAAAATGTTTTTTAGGAATTTATCAGCTACACAAAAAGTTTAATAAGAAAAGCCCCACATATGGTGATTGGAAAAAGAAAGGTTTTTCTCTCATTTTAATCAGTTCGAGTGTGTCTGTGTTGACAATCACTGTTCATCTTGAGTCATTAAATACACCACGAGGATCTTCTGACATGGAGTTATTGCTCTTGTCTCTCAGCCACCAGTTTTTAAATAAAGTTGTTTCACCATGCCTTTTACAAAATCTTTCTGCCATACTTGCATCAACGTTGAAACAAAGCAGCTCCAGTTATATAACTGATGTTTTTTGCTAACACTTTGTATTAATTCATTGAATCAGAGAATTTTAGGCATAGGATAGGTAGGAACTTGAATATAGGTTCTTTGTTATGCAGTTTGCACATGTTCGGCTTTGGAGGATATTACTCAAGCTCATTAGTTGCATGGTGCTGTGGAATAAAAACCAAAATTTGGTTTGAATCCCATTCAGCTCTCATTCAGGTTCAACCAGTCTCTTCAAGCAGGATGTTTTGTGCTGTTCCCTTTATTCTAGTTTTAAATAAAGTGTGTGGCCTCACCCCACTGGGTTTCTTCTGAGACCACAGTTTTTTTTTGTGCAGTCATCTCTATTTTCCTAGGTAACATCAGGATTGTTAAATCCCAGTAGCCCCTTTTTTTTCCATTCCAGATAATGGTGCTCATGTCTTATCACTTAAAACTTTCAAACAGCTGCCCCTTTACCAGTCAGTTTTCTCCTAACCATATTTATTTATTTTTCTGGATTTTTTTAAGCTGCAAACATCTTTTTGGCTTAGCAGTATATACCACACTGCAGAAATGAATTCTAGTAGATTGAATCAGAAAACAATTTTTAATTGATTCTGCGGAAGCTGCTTTGTCACACGGCTTTATGAATGCAGTTAATTTGCTAAAAGCATACCAGTAAAATATGTACCTGTATTTAAGAATGTTTTGTGTTTTAATGCATTATTTCATACTTTGCTTTCTAAACACATTATTTCATATTGCAGAGTGTATTCTATCCAACCAATAACACAGAAGGAAGTTAGTTCCTAAATAAAATAATTTAGTGTAAATGATGCTATTTTTTTTCCATGGTGTTTGTACTGTAAGAAAAATTGCAATGTTTTCTGCTTTTGTCTTCCAGGCTCTAACCAGAGAGATACACCATAGCATACAAGAGCTGAGAATAAAAGTCAAACAGGCAAAAAAAATGGAAGAAGCAAGGGCATGTAAAAAGGGCCTTTCCCAAGAGTCTGTTCAGTTGGCAGCATCTATCCTTAATGTTTCAACAACGGATCTTGAGGAGATATTAGAAGTAGAAGATGATGAGGTAAGTTATTTTAAGGACTCTAAATGGGGCCAGATCTGAAGGTGCTGCAATTTTACGCTCTTATTGGAAGAGAATTTCCACTTAAAGACTGGAATTTCATTGTGCAGCGTCTGGCACAAATAAAGAACAGAATTGTTGAATTTAAATTAAAAGGTCAGGTTAGAGATTCCTAAGGTGTCAAGGCTTTGGACATGCATAAATAAAATATGAATATACTGTTCTGAGCATGCAGATGTAGAGCATTACTTGAAAATCCTTAGCAATTTCCTTTTTTGTGAGAATATTTTGGCAGGGTTATACATTTTAAACAGACTTCTGCATTAATGAAAACAAAATTAGAATGTATCTTGCTATGCCAAGTTGATTCTGTTGATGATTACTTTCTTCAATTGTGATACTTATTAAAAATATTTCTAGTAGATAAATATTTCTGGTAGGAGGTCTGTTGCCTTTTTCTGATGATTCTGTAATATATTTTTTCTGTTTTACTGTGAAATATTTGGGCATTTCATGAATGACCTTCTATGAAATAAATCCAGTAATAGGAATTATCATTATCCAGATATATTGAGGCCTGATCAGGAAATACATGGAAAAGCCTCTGCGCTTACATTTAAGAAATGTCTAGGAGTTGACCATCATTGAGCTGTAACTGTATTTCAGTAATGACTTAGTCTTCTCTTAGCCTTACGTTTCACAAATTATAAACAAGGGTATTCAAATGAGTTAAATAAATGTGCTTTTTATGTGTATGCATGTGTATCCATACAGGTTACATCCATGAATATAGATGTTATGGACTGATCGCTTCCCTGTTTATACACCCTTATAAGCCCTATTGCTCTTATATACCCTTGTAAAGCGATTGGCTTTGACGGAATTGTCACCTACTTGCCTCATTCTCAAAGTAACTGTTATATCCTATTTCTTTGAAGCAATGTTGAGAATGTAAGTGTAAAACACTCAAATATACTCAGTATAGGTGATGAGATTACACTACGTAAATTTTAAATGCACATTCCATTTATCATTGTGTGAGAAAATTGAACACGTAAGATTTCCATATAGAGTACACATATGCCTGTATATGCATGTGAAAAGAACGTGCGATTCAAGACATGCACAAACATAGATTTATAAATTTAACAGAGCCCCCATATTCAGTGGACGTGCTTCAAGAAACCAGTTCTGAGAGCATAATTCCTACTTCCACATGCTGTGTATTTAATATGTATCTGACTATACAGATCCTTTATTGTTCGTTATGTTCTTCTCAAATGGTGTTAAAATATTATGTATCTGTATTTTTAGGAAGCAGCACAGGCAAAAATGGAATCTGAAAAAGACAAAGAATGGCTGCTCTGTATACAGAAACTTCTTGAAGCACAGGTTGTAAATTTATTTATTCCCTTAACAAATTACAATTTTCTACTATGAATAGATAAGTGTTTTTAGGTTGCAATTTGTCCATGGTCTTTGTAATTATGCCACCACTAATTGTGATAAGGTAACATAAAATCCTTGTTTTGGTAGCATTTCCCTTTTATTTCTCTTAAGAAATCTTAAGAGTCGGTGGATAGAACTGAAGAGATGTTAACCTACAATTTGCTGTAGCTAACTTAACAGCTGAAAACTGAAACAATGCTGGAGAAAACCAGCACAGATCTTGGCAAATGCATTAATTAAATTATTGAGACAGTGGAAAGGATCCATCCTCTCATACCTCTTAGGAAAAAGAGATTTTTTACTATGTGCCTTTAAAGTTAGTATTTGATATGGACACCTGAGGAGTTCATGGGTTTCGATGACCTTTTACTGTGGACCTGTTTCCAGTCAATTCATGTTTTCCTCATAGCCAGACAGCTGTTTATTATCGTGTCTTCCCGCATTCTCTACAATATTTTCTACTGAGACCTCGAGCAGCTTGTTAGTGGGAAGTAAATATTGATTTGGCATCCTGTCAATGCAGAAAGAATGAAAAAATTTCCACCAGAGGCCCCTCAAACATTTTCCTATCGACATTTTCTGGGCAGAGAGGAAAGCTGCATAGAGGATGACAAGGCTGAGACTAGCAGAAATCCCTGAGGGGTCCATTGAGACTGCCGCTGTGACCTGTGTGATACTTCTTCTTCTCTTTCAAGTGTTTTTTTTAATACACACAGAGTCTGCTGGGATGCTCCCCTCTTGTAAGTGATCAAGGGCAGTTTATTGGCAGGTGAGAGCCCTGCTTTTCTAGCCATAGTCAGCTTTTGTTTGGACATCACTGACAACATACACTGACTCTTGAAACTTTTCCATTATGCTTTCGTTGTCTCCTTTATTCAGACAATGTGTAGCTGATATCTGAAATGAAAGAAAGTTTGATTTATAAATCCAGTGTTCCTAATGCATATTCACTAGCGTGAGTCCATTAGCGATGCCGTTCAGTTCTGTTAGGGATTTGAAGGATTGAAAATATTTTGGTAATCATTCCAAGGGAACAATCTCTTTCAGGCTGAAATGTTTTGTCAGTGATAGCTTTTGTGCTTGGACTGTGTCCTGTGACCAGATTTTTTAAGAAACGGGAGGTTTTTCCTCTGTCATTATCTTAACTTTCTGCCGTTAAGACTGCTTAATTGCTGCAGTGGAGATGGAAATATCAGTTTGCTTTTACTAGCTTGGTCAGAAATATTAGCATTTTAACTTGAACACTTTGTAGTATTACATGAAACTCAGAAATAAATACAGAACTCCTCCTATTCATCAAATTGCTTTCATTGCAGTTTTTTTTTTTAAACCTATGAATTTCAAAATTCTGTTCATATTATTGACTCCAAAATATAAATCAGATGAGGAATATGATGAGATTGGTTCTGGTTGTATTTTTGTTGTCATTCTTTGGCAGATTGTTAAAAAATCCTAAACAGAATTTTATCTCTTCTCTTTCAATGTAGAAAGACAGCCAGAGCCAGGGAATGGAGAGTGGGGGGGGTTATTGACCACGTTACCAAGTCTTAACGAAAGCTGGGGGAGCTCACTGCACTTAGCCACATCTGTTTGTGTACAAGTTCATAGTGGTTTTCAGTGGTTTTTGCTCCATCTTGTGGGGTTCCTCTGGAGGAGCTCCGAAGGTAAAAGTAATTCTCAGCAAATCAATCATCTTTAGGATCACAAAGGAATTAGTGCTTTTTCTAGGTGCAGCCGACCCTGCTTTTCCTTTCTGTCCCTGCTAATTCACATGGTTGGAAATTGCATAGATTTCTTAATTTCGGAGCAGCTCGCAGAAGAGGTTTGTGCCCTTTTAACTGCTTAACTCATGCCTTGTCCAAAGATTGGTTGTGGTTTCCTTTTTTAGACAATGGTAGTATTTCTGGTCAGAAAAGCTCAAGCTCATGGTGGAATTAGGGCTTTCTGTTAGGACTTTGCTCAGAACAGACTGCTTAGTGGTACAGGTTGACAAACTGTGATCCCCTCTGTATCCTGAAAAAAGGTGTGGGCTAGCTCTTTACTCTTATTCTGAGAAAATGTTCAGATGGAAATTGCATCAGATCACTTAATATTGCAGTTTGATATAGTGTCTTTTTGTGCCATTGAGCCAGGACTTTGGAACATAATTGCCCAGCAGTATTGATTTAATTGCCTAGGTTTATTTGTGGACTCCTAATTATTGACTGGAGGTAAATTTAATGGAGAAACCTTTATGAACACTGGGAAACTGCTGCTGTTGCTGTTATACATAATGAACTGCATCATATCCCTTTAGATCATTCTTCAAGCTAATTTTATTCCACCATGACAGTATGATAACATTTAAAATGTCATAGACATTTTATTTTTATTACTGACATACACCATTTTACTGCTGCATGAGATTTTTGGGGGGAACTGGGGCAGCACTAGTTGCTTTTTACTGTCATTTTATAGATTCCCCTAAAGTGTAATCATAAAGGATAGCACACCTCCTGTTTTACACCTCATCTGTACCTTTATTTGCTGCATGCTCATGACTTAAAAAAGTGTAATTTCTATCAGCTTTATGAAAATGTTAATAATTCAGTGCTAAATATTTTTGCATTCATGAATGTCCCCAGTCAGAATTTGTGTAGCTACTTTACCAACCGCTGCAGAACCATATAGGAGGAAACTTAAATTCTGATGGAGACATCTCTGCTTCAAGATGTTGTTATGTACATAAGAATCATCCGATCTGAAGGTACACCCATGTTCCGAATTCTGCAGAGCCAGTAAACAACCCGTAGACTGCCACTGACTGTCTAAACCTACATCTTGAATGTCCAACAGGTGCTTTTTCCAGTTTTTGTATTCATACTGTAACACCCAAGGACTACAGTGCTGTCACTAAAGCGTAAAAATGAAACATCTTAATAACTGATGTTTGGATGACAGTCAGGAGGTTATCTTGCCTTTGAAGAACTCACTCGTAGAGAGGCTTCACAGGAATGCATGCAGATACCCAGTGTCCCTGAGCCACGTGTAGAGACACTCAACACCTTGTGCATTTGTGAGTGGGCATGGGAGAGAGAACTCAGGAGATGTATTGCATTATAGAATATTTGGTATTTGGGAGTTTGTGGTTTTTGTAGAAGGAGGGTACAGTTACGGACATCTTGATATATAGGTGTGTTGATAGTTTGCATGAGGCTTCTACTTGCGTGGGGTGTTTTCTTCCACGTCACCTGTTTGTGTATGTCTTGTTATTTGAACCTGACACAGTGTAGTAGCATTCTCTGTTTATAATCAAGAAAAAAAAAAAAACCCTTCTCTAGCTTTTTCCCATTACAAGGAGCCTTCTGTAATCAAATTGAAAGGATGACTTCTTTTCACAGCTTAGACAAGATTTCTCTTACCACTCAAGGCGTTCCTTCATTGTGATTGATTGTAAGGAAGAGCATCTCTGAACAATCAGTTATTAATTTTGTATGTGAGTACAACATGCTAACCCCAATCTAGATTACCACCTGAAGTCTCTGAGAACTATTTTTTTAGTAAAATACAAATCATTTGCCTAACTCTTCCAAGCATTGTACCAAATGTCAGAATTGATTTATCAGGTCCCTTATCAGATACAGAGGAGCTCTTGTCTTCCCTCCCTCTTCCTGTTCTCCTCAGGATATCACATCTCATATGAAGCTGCCTAATGAAATCTGTCCTCTCATGACCTCATTATTCATATACAAATCATATTCCAGTAGTTAAAACTTCCAGAAAAACTCCCTCCCCTTTGTTCTTTGGGCTCCCTGTAGGTATTGGTATAATCTGTCTCTAGAACACAGACTTGGAGCAGCATATCCACTCCTCATCAGTAAGGAGTTTCTCTAACCCATTTTTAGGATTTGCACTAGATTTTAAATGCAGACTTCCTCTGATCTCATCTACGAATGTACACCAACTGCCATGGTTGTTTCCTTTCACATTTTCTGGCTGGAACTCACGTGTTCTGCTTCTCTGGGTCTCTCTCCAGCCGCCTTCTCTTTGTATAGGTCTCTGCTCGTTGCCTGTTGTCTGCTCACATGCACACGTGCACACAATGACCACAGTAACCACCGCACAGTGTTTTACATACCTGCACCTTCAAAAGCAGCAGCATTGCAGATCAAATCTTGCACTGGATACTGTTAACATCACATACGTACAGCTACCCCAGAGAGGAGCAAACAACAAACAAAGAATAACAATGAAATGAAGCATATCTCAGTATTCTGTTCTACTGTCTTACAGTTACAGTGAAATTAGGAAGTTTGGGTCATTAAAAATTGGCATTTCTTCAGTTTTACTTGAGGTCGTTGTTTGTGGTTCACACAATTAGAGTTGAGGCAGTTTTGCAGCATGTTTTGGATAGTTTTGTTGAGCAAATTTATTACACTGATGATCCATGTAGGTAGATTTAAAATAGCAGTATACACGAATTTGTATATACCAGAAATAAAATACGATTGTTTCTAGGTATGTTAACATATTTTAGAGATTGTGAAACAGAGGCCAAATAATGGTGCAGTCCATGAATTGAGATGTTATGCCTCACTGGGATAGCACCATTGCCTTGCTCTCATTGCCAGTCTTTTCACTGGCAGACCAGGAGGCTGTGTGGTTGTGCACACACGTGTTGTGTGAGACTCAGCAGTACAGTGTAAGGTCGACAGACATAACTAGTGTCTTTTTTTTTTTTCAGAAGGGATCTTTGAAAGAAGCATACTCAAAATAAGAACAAATAGGTGAGGGAAATAGAAATAACTACCAGCATTCCCGACTCTTTAGGATCATATTACTAGATACCAAGATATCTCTCTGATGTTTAAGAAATACGCCATTTCATCCATATGGCTTTTTAGTCCCAAGAAAGAGATCTGTAATTTTGGTAATGGTAAATAAACAAAAAATCTTTAAATCCAGGTCAACTTTCTATCTTAAATTTTCTGAGTTTAAAAAAAAAAAAACAAACAAAAGCCAGTTAAATACTACTTCTTATAAAGCCTACCATGATGTGCTGATTTAGGATTGCTATCACTGTCAGTGCTCAGAGTTTGGATAAATTGCCTGCGGCACAGATAACTGAAAACCACTTGAAGGAAGTATCATTCTGTACATAATTATCACTGGTATAACAAGATTTCACTCCTTAGGTGTGCACTTAGCACTCACTGAACTCCCAAAGCCTTCCCCAAGCATATGGCAAGTTTGGAAACTGGGATAAATACTTTGGAGTAGAGACATCTTCAACAGTTCTGAAGTTCTGGGGAGAAATGTAGAGGGAAGCTTCCCAGGATAGTTACAGAGTCATCATTAAAAGTAAACCTGACAGGCTTCTATTAGAGATGAAGACTGTAGAGATCATCCAGCTCTGGGTGTCGGCATGAAAATAAAACCAGATAAAAAAGTACAGCACTTTCTCTGAAACCAATAAATGTGAAATAATGACATAACGTTCAACTTTCAAATGCTCTTGATTTAAATGAATGATTTAAATGGAAAGACTTCTTTAAAAATCATTTTGCTATGACACGGAAGCCACAGAGAGTAGTGAGTGGCAAGTAAAATGTAGCTAGAATGATATGAACCAGAGACATCAATAAGAAAGCATTCATCATGGACAGAACATTAAGGAGGTAAGATGTATCAAAAATGAATGTACTCAAGCTAGGAAGAAGAATTAGGGACTTTGAGGTAATGGTATCATGTTCTCGTAAAAACACATTTAGACTAGGAAGGAGAGCAATTAGAGTGAACAGGATGCCGGGGTCAGTGCTTTTAAAGCGCAGTAGCGAGTAAGTGTCACAGAATTTCAGGTAAAATTAGGTCTTGCTTACTCTGAATGCTTAGTGAGTTGGATCCCTCTATTCCCCAAAAAGTCACCGCAAAAGACAGAGATGGCTGACCGCTGTAGATGAATTCTAGAAAATTCTTATCATAGACGGAAGTTATTTATGACAGATGGAGGCACATCTGGTCAGTGGGTACCAGCCCTACAGAATACCCTGTCCAATAGAAGAGAGTAATAATGGATATTACCAGCCTTTTTCTGTGACTGCAAAGTGACGGTTGAACAGAACACAGGATTGCTCTATGTCCTATTATAATCAGTTCATGACAGATACTTGCTATTAACAAGTTTTTCCTTGTTAACACTTTAGATTTTTTTTTTTTCTGACTTGTTAATGGTGATAAATGTTAGCAGACTGGAATTCTCTCCAGATATTGTAGGTAACTCTGAAAGTAATGCCTCCTATTTATTTCCATGGAAACGACAGCAGATACAAAGAGCACAATAGTGCTTTTTGATAGAGCAGGTTCTCAACTACAGAATACCTTCTCAACATAATCACTGTCATTAGCTATGCATTTTTGCTAGTGATGAACAAGAGCCTGCGTGCCATGCTCAACAATATCTCCATCAGCAGAAGTGACCCACTGTTGCTGTCACCACTGCTGAAACAAACCACCCACCACCTCGCTGTGCTCACATACACTGTCTGGGCTCCATAAGCGTTCAGCAAGCATTGATGAATGTCAATGGGTGCAAGTTTTTTCTGCATGGCAGAACTCAGTGACACACCTCTGCCTCATATACGCTTCCATGTCAGACACCGTTGTGTCAGAGTGCCCCTCTGCTGCCATCTGTCACACGACAGCAACGTGTAACAGAATGTTGATGGGAAGGTTCAGCCATTACTGCTGTACCACCAACATCTGCCCTTGATGTCATGGGCCAACATAATAAAACAGGAGGCATTACTTTCAAAGCAACCATTGTATAATTTCAGACATTACACAGCATTTGTGTTTGGTTTACTTATACACATACACATACATATATTACTGCTTGTTACATATACCTAGGAAATGGACAATACTCCATCTGGTAAAAGTATCACACAGTTTCTATCTTTAAGGAGGAACAGAGAAATGAAAAAATAGAATCAGAGCAAGGATACCCAAGTTTGTCCCATGAGAGTGGTTCTAGATGCAAAAGATTTGCCTTGAACTATAGCTGTGAAAAATGGGAAGCTGGAGATTGACCTTCTCAACTAACTGCTAAGTTTTAGCTCATTTATTTCTAGTAGCCTTATTAAAATAAAATTAGCGTTGTTTCTGATATGAATGGCAGCTGTTACTTTTTCTATCACCACTGGTCTTGCTAGGATTTCAAGAAGGCTGACAGAGCTCTCTGAAGCAGTGCACTAAAACTTCTGGGTTCTCTTCTGGCACAGCGCTGTCCCCTCTGTGGGTGGAACTGCACGGAGGAGCGTTCTGTACTCCCTCCACCAGTACTTCCCAGCACACCACACGCTCATGCAGACTGCATTAAAGCAGTGATGGAGGAAAATACACCCAGTCACTTTCTTTGAAGACACTGTGCAAATCTTTTATACCAGAAGAGATATCAAAGAGGTTTTTTATTCTTTTTTTTTTTCCTGTAAGTATGCTACCATATTTTAGAGGAGGAAGGTTTTGTCTGTTATCCCTATCAATACATTTGGAGCTTCCGGGGTTTGGGGCTTTGGTTTGGTTTTATTTACAGGTTTTCATGTATGAGTCTTAAGTTGCTGCTGTTGCCACAGCATTGAGGGCTGTACTGGTAGTTCTGTCTCATCCTCCTGAGAGCAGGGAGCACGCACTACCACTTCTGCATGCCCTAGAGATGACTGTAACCCCTTATTGATCAACTGGTTGAAGATAAATGACACAGATGCTAGTACTGCAGTTTACATCATTAATTTGGTCAGTAAAGCATGAATTGTTCAATAAGGCGTTCATCTTTTTTTCATTTTACTCTGTTCTTTTATCATTTTTATGGTAGTGTGCAAAGTTCTAGGCACTAACCAGACAGGTGAACTTTAAAGTTCAAGATCTGTGCGTGTATGGTAGTTGTCAGAACTAAGTGAAATCTAATGGGTGAAAGAAATCTAATAAATGTTTTTAACATGAAGAAAATAAAGTTAAATTACCATTTTTTTTTCTTGCTATGTTTCTTTTTCAGTTTCCTTTTGCCTCTTATTTGCTGGATGCCATACTGGCAAAATTAAATGAGAAGAAGAAACTCGGAGAAGAGTACAGTTTTCTCATGAAGCGCAGTCTGACATAGGAATCTTCAAAAAGGGTGACTAAAACATGTGCTGTCTTACAACGTTTCTCCTCTTCACATAAAGAACTGTCAATAGGCGTGTGTGAACTAATTAATTGTTGAACAAGAGGAATTAGTTATGTTCCTGTTTACAAAGAAGTGTGGTGTTTCATTCTTGAAGACAAAAATTGCTGCACATCAATACAAAGTTAAACATGAATGAATTTCCTTTAAGTGCTTTGGCAGCTCACAGCAGCATGAGCTTTGTAGAGGGAGAATGTTTTTGATATGGCCAATACAAATCCGTACAATTCCATAAATACAGAGAACAGCCAAGTAACTCCTGATTGTACTGGTCAGAATGGTAGAGCCAGGATTTACAAAGGATATGAGAATGTAATTGCCATTTTGAATACCTTATTTTGGCTTCTTTATAAATCCCAACTTTACAATATATACCACATAAAATTGTATGCACTCTCTCTGTCAGTAAATGAATGATTGTAGAAGAAAAACTATACAGTGCAGAGTAATAATCCTCAGAAAAGTTGTATTTTCTTCTAAGTAGGATGGCACTGTGTGCAATGAATTTAATTATATTTTTAAAAGTTCAGTACAATAAAGTTATTTCCAATGTGGATTTTTTTTTTCCATTTGTAGTTCTATTGGACTCTCAGTTCTTGCTCAGCTAGTATCAAACTGCAAGCCCTCACTTTGTTTGGAAAAATGGTATAGAGTTTTCTTTTTTTTCCACCAAGATTTCTCTGGCAGTACTAAATGATTCCTCCTTCCTTGATCATAACATTTTGTATTCTGCTCAACCATCCTGCATGAAAAAAAGGGAAAGATAAAGATTCCTGAACTCATGTTTTACTGACATTTAGCTCTTTTAAATGTTTTTTCATAAATGGGTATATGTTCTGGGTATCACAAGCTTGCTCATTCCAAGCCATTCTGTGCCTGGCTTTGAAAGAGAGGCCATTTCTACCAACAAACTCACTTGCCTTATATGACACCACTACTTCCTCAGCTGCTCTTTGGCAGCCAAGGTAGGTGGGAATGGAACACACCTGTGCCACAAACATACAGGACATTTTCACAGAATCATGGAATTGCAGAGGTTGGAGGGGACTTCTTGAAGTCACTGACTCTAATCCCTGCTTTAGCAGGGATTTAGGGAATCTACATTAGGTCACACAGGAAAGGATCCGAGGGGGTTTGGACTGTCTCCAGAGAAAGAGACTCCATAACCTATCTGCAGAGCCTGTTCCAGTGCTCTGTCACTCTCTAAAGCTCTTTCTTATACTCAGACGAACCTTACTGTGTTCTAGTTTGTGGCTATTGTCCCTTGTCCTGTTGCTGGGCACCACTAACAAGCCTGGACCCATCCTCTTGACACCCACCTTTTAGATATTTATAAGTATTGATACAAGTATTGATCCTGTCAGTCTTCTCCAGGCTAAACAGTCCCAGGTCTCTCTGCCTTTTCCTCATAAATGAGATGCTCTAGGCCCCTCTGCTGGACTCTCTCTAGAAGTTCCCTGTCTTTCTTGAACTAGGTAACCCAGAACTGGACACAGTATTCCAGATGTGACCTCACCAGAGAAGAGTAGAGGGATGACCTGCTGGCCACACACTTTTTAATGTACCCCAGGATACCACTGACATTCTTAGCCACTGGAGCACACTGCTGGCTCATGGCCAACCTGTTGTCCACCAGGATACCCATGTCCTTCTCCACAGAGCTCCTTTCCAGCAGATCGCCCCCTAACCTGCACTGATGTGTGAGGTTATTCCTCCCCAGGTGTAGGACTGTATACTTGCCCTTACTGAACCTCATCAGGTTCCTCTCTGCCCAACTCACCAGCCTGTCCACATGTCCTTTAATGGCAGCACAGCCTTCTGATGTGCCAGCTACTCCTCCCAGCTTCATATCGTCAGCAAACTTTTGACCTTTTATGTTGTCTTGGGCAATGAAACAATGCCAAGTAGTGGAATTTCCCTCAAATTAATTTATTGCTAATTAACAAGCTTTTAATTATTCACTTTGGTAATGAGAAATCAAACAAATAAACAAGCACTTAGGGAGCAACTTGCCTCTGCTGCTCCCTGCTCACGGTTCTCCTGCTCCTTGCTACCTGGGGCTGGGGAGTCACTACATCTCTTGTTTCTCCCTGCCCTGGGCACCCCTGGCCTTTCTTCTGCCCCACTGTCCCTTATGCATCAGGCATAGGCATCAGGTCTGTGATCAGGTACCTCCTTCCGCTTTATCTCTCCTGCCCTGCTTGGCCTCTGATTTTTCCATTAGTGTCTCTCCAGCCCAGGGATGTCACCTCCCTCCCTGAACCCTGTGTCTAGCACCATCCTGGGCCCTGTGATAGGCACAGCATGGGGCAGCAGTGGGTGCATGTGGAGCCAGAGATAGAGCCAGAGGTGGAGCCAGCCAAGATAGGATGAGGGCAACCCCTCAGGGCTCTCCATCCACTCAAGACCCAGCCCTGCATCCACCCCCTAAAACCCAGTCCTGTGCCTAACACAGTGGCATGCTAATATGCTGTCTGCCTGTCTGGTCCAGGTGTTAGCTTGAAGCCTAACTATGAGACAAACTTCAAACTTCAAGTTCATACTTATGAAGCACATGATTAAGTACTGGGCAGAATGATCAGAAACAAAAACAAAAAAATTGTAGTACCCATGTTACTTTTAGCCACCTTGAGCCTGCATTGCATGGCATCCCCCACTATGACTTCAAGATGTTTAGCTGGACATCAGTCCTTGGCCTGTTGTGGAGAGCAGACATCAGAGAGCTGCACTGGAGGCCTGGCTTCTTCCTTCAGCCATAGATTTCCATGCTGTACAGCATGTTGTAAGTATGGCACATTCAGAAAGCAGTCTCCCCACAGTACTGTGGGCTTTGGCTAGGCTTCCTTCACGTGGCTAATAAGTATGACCCCACCCTGCACTACACACATTCCAGATTTAAAAGTACTTGTTTCATTGTCAAATGCAAAATTAAGTACAGTGCACAGTGCAGCAAAACAAAGGTTGCTATAGCAAATCAGTGTAGGTAGTTGTTATGATCAGCCTTTAATGACCACGAGACACCAGTCATCTACTAGTCAGGTGAACTGCAATTTACCTTGCCTGTTCCTCTTTGGACAGTGTCACACATGGGGTATTTTCTGGATGTATCCAAAGAAGAATCAGCTGCACAGGCGGGTGCCAATTTAATCTATCCCTGTAAATGTCTGCTGAGAGATTGGGCTGGGATGGGAGGAGAGCGATTATCACTGACATAAAACCCTAAAACCACAAGTACCATCATAAGAATCAGAAGAAAAACAAACAGGTAAAACCATAAATTGGATTTTCTTATGAAGAAGAGCAAATAAATACCTTCCTACTGTCCATGTGTTCAATGAAATTATAGCACAGAAATGACTGGTGCCCTTTCTGGAGAATTCACTGGAGAGGTTGTCAAGTATCTTTGACAGTGTTTCTCTGCCTGATAAAGGTATTTTTAAAAAGTATTTATTATTTCCAACACATCTAGTATAATAATGAAATTGAAAACCGAAGTATCAGCATTTTTCAAAGAAACATTTTCATCTAGTTTGAGATATTTTTGTAAGAAGAATAACCATACTGACATTCAGAAAAAAAAACAATTTTTTACATATCTCTGTTACTATTGTTAAATTCTGTTTCTGTAATGAATTTTTCCTTCTTAATTCATTTGTGTCCTGCCTGCAGAAGAAGTGAGGGCTTCCGAACAGCTAAAATGTCCTCTTTCACAGGGACCAGCTGCAGGTTATACAACTACGTTACAAATTAGTGCAGAACTGATTCTGACTTGAGGAGAAGTATCAGCTTGACTCTTCTGATATGCTATTGCTAACAAATCTAAATATAAAATATTATAAAAGGTGAAGGCATTTTGGACTAACTCTACCAATGAACATTCAGAAAATCCTGTGTTTCTGTCCTTTTACATCCTGGAGCTTTCTGATATGACCTCTAGATGGCAAACTTTCACAAAAAATGGGTTCAGTGCTGACTTCTGGGCACAGTTGTGAGTGGTTTCACCTGTGCACTTTGGATAGGATGTTTTATTCCTGGAAACTCTGAAGTACTGTGTCAGAAAGACAGGACACTCAGGCTATAATAATTTATACTGAAACATGTGAGAAATACTGGCTACTTAGAACCATTATGTAAGGTGTTACAGAGGCAAGTCCCTACTGCATAGCAACTTTTATGTAAGCAGGTTGCTCTGATAGTAGTGCCTCCTATGTATTTCAGTGAAAGCTACTACAGATACAGAGAACACAGTAATATTGGATAGAGCAAATTCTCAGCTACAAAACACTATTTGTTGACATAGTCACTGCCATTAGTCAATTCATATGGATGAGCTGATGGAAATGCTCTTTATTTCAGACAGCTGTGTGTGGCTGTCTGGAGTGTCTTGGGTTCCATGTCATTGTTGCCACTGTTGAAATGCACCACCCACCACCTCACTGTGCTCACATCCATAAATATTTGCTCTCCATAAATATTCAGCAAGCATCAGTGAATGTCAGTGGGTGCCGTTTTTTTCTGCATAGGGAAATTCAGTGCCACAGCTTTGCTTCATAAGCACTTCATATCAGACGTCATTCTCTCAGACAGCACCTCTGCTGCCATCTGTTACACAGCAATAAAATGTAATGGAATGTTGCTGAGAAGGTTCAACTTCTACTGCTGTACCACCAACATCCACCTCTGACACTGTGGGGCAACATAATAAAATAGAAGGCATTACTTTCAGAGCAGTCTTCATATAAATACACACAAATATATACATACATGTATGTCTGTGTGCATTTATATGAGGGCTGCTCCTACAAGACATATATGTATGTATATGAACGTATGCATGCATATGTGTGTGTGTGTGTATATATATATATGGTCATATATATAGAGAGAGAGAGAGAGAGAAAGAAAACTTTGGAATTGTGCAGAGCTTCAAAGTTGTGAAAGTGTTCTAATCATTTCAAAAATCTTTATTTTGTACTCTAAAATGTCAAAATGAAAGTCAGCATCTGTCAATAATAACTTCTCACTTTATGTTTCCCTAGTGCCATCTGTCTAGCCCACACAAATCCTGATTTACCTTGATAGGAACCAATCAGAGGCATGAAGCTTCCAGAATACAGATCTCTTATGACAAATGGTACCCATCTGTTTCTGTCATGAGGATTTGTCATTAGAAAAGGTATTTCTTCCCACGTGCTTCAGTACTTCCCCGATGTCTATGTGATCCTGTTATCTTCTGTTGTGCAAGATAGAGCAGTAGAAATTCTTACATACATGAGATTGGACTAATATAGTATGACCAGGTGGTCACAGTTGAGAGTAATTCAAGGAGAAACTCAAAACAGTTCAAACTGCTTATGTAGCTGTCAAACAAGGTCTCAGTCTTTGCTATCTAAAAAAGATAAAGCTATTTACACCTTTGCTTTTCTCTAGATATCTCAAAGTTAGATGTAGTCGTGCTAGTAGAATAAAATAATACTCTGGATCTTTGAGTCCTTCAGCTCCATTTACTTCCATGCTTTATTATGTTTTGTTATTCACTATCATCATACATAAAAGAAGGGTCTATTTTTGAGATATTCTGATCTGGAATTTCCTAGGGTATAATGAAAGATCAAGTCAGTACGGAACACTCCCTTAGCTGTGCTGTAGTCACATATTCAGAAGCCAGTTCAGTTGTGCTGCTACCTGTGCAGACGTTTGTTTCTTTCCTTCACGAATGCATAGAAGTTATGAAGTCAGGAAAGTATGTATTTTAATTCTGGCCATCATTCACATTTTAATTGCCTTTTCTGGTTCATCTTTACAATAGAATTAATATTTAATTAGCTATCAGCTGAAGATTAGAACGTGAGAAAAAGCCACTTTCTGTGGCAGTGCACCTCGATTTGAGCATCGCCACTGGATAGCTTTGAGCAATTAAACCTGGATATCAGACTGGCATATGAAAAGAGCCGGTCCCCAAACATCTCCACAGCCAGATAAGTAAGCAGAGGATCCAGCTTGCTGAGGCTGTTGTCTTAACATCCTAGTGAAGATACTTATCTTTCTGAGGTAGTGCTATTTCTCTGTTCTATCTTTCTGTAGCTATTTATGCAGGGCTGCATGTACCCACTTAGCTACTGTTTTGCATTGGCAACTCAGAGTGAAGTGTTTATTTCAAGAGATTCTCTTTTGTGTATTGCCACGCATCATAAATAACTGTAGTCAACAGAAGCATTATCTATAGCTTCTCAATGTTAAAAACAAGGTTTGCAGTTGTAAATTAAAAATATAATTATCACTACTCTAAAAATAGCAGAATACTGTATGTATAGAAAATTAAGTGATTTGGATGTACACTGCTATGTCGTCCAAACAGCATAGATATGGCTCAAGACAAGAACTTCTCTACAGGAATTTCTTTCCAAGCACTAAAATGCAAGTGATGCCACAAGCTGGAACAAGCAAGACATGAGTTCACCCCAGAGCCTGCGATCTCTTTTCGGCAGAGCAGACCCCAGCTTAATGACCTGAAATCCCAAAGACACTGCAAAGCTGGGCTCTGCCATGCTGATTCCAGCAGGCTCTGCCATGCCCATGGCTAAGGGAGGTCTGAGCTTGTTAGGACGAGGCTCCAGAGCCCAGTCCCAGATGTGATAGGATGGCTCCTGCAGCACATACAACAGAACCATCACTGCAGGCCCCAGTGGCAGGCTTGCCATCATCGGGCAAAGTGAAGTGATGACTCACATTCAAGGTTAGCCCTGGAAAGCCGAATAGCAGTTCAGCACCAGCAGGAGTCAGGGCTGGGGACAGATATCCTGGGACATGGCTCATGCCAGGCAGTGCCTGAGCCCCAGCACTCATGGGCTCATGGCCTGGAGCCAGGGGTGCTGGGTGAAGGTTACCAGAGAAGCTTGACAGTGCAGCCCAATTCATGCCTCTGACAGTGTTTTCTTTGCTTTTCCTGGAGATCAGAGATCATTTCTCACTCTTGCTCCTCAGGCTCTCTTTTGTCACTCATGTCTTAGCTCTGGGTTGATTACTTGCATTTTCCTGGTTTCTGCTCCAGTCCTGATTTGGTTTCCATCCAAGCCTTCACCGGTAGGATTATGTGACTGTGAAGCTAAAGGATATTCATGCCTCATTAACCTAGCCGCTGTTATCTTAATATATTATTTCAGAAGTAATGCGTAGTATATTAAAAGCCCTGTAAATTGTGTGTCTCTGAACTAAAAGTGCTCATGAAAATAATCTATTACCTTTAGTTCAGCACTGACTGATGATGATCATCTGTAGAAGAGAGTGTAATGAAATGCCACTGAGTCTTATTCAATATGTAAGTTCGACTGGAAAAAAAAAGAAAAAAAAAAGAAAAAAAAGAGTGATTTTTTTTTTTTTTTTTTAAATTCTCTCAATAAAATATTATCCATCACGCACTGGAAGTTCCTATGAAAGGGAGTGGTTACAGGATATGTTCTCAGTCTTTTAGGACTGAGACAGTCACGTCCTACAGATTATACAGACCTTCCTTCCAGGCAAGGAATGAACAGGGAACAAGTTGTTTGGAATGGATCTGAACTGCCACTAAGATAAACAGGATTCAAAAGTCTTTTATTCTGTGGGGGCACAGAATTTGTCAGATCACTGTGATCCTCCTCATTTTCAATGTTTAGTGTTTGAAATCTGTGATTGAACTTAAAATGGAGTGTTTCTAACAGACTTTTAAAGCAGTAATTGGGTTGATATTCAGTGTACATACTGTGAACTTGGAAAAGTAACCGGGGAAGTGAAGTATACAAGAATCAGGGATTATTATCTTATTATTTTTTTTTATGTAAATGACCTTGTGTCTAACACTGGATGGCACTAGTACATAATATGAGCCCAAGCAGGGTACAGGAAGTGACTAAGTTCCATTATAAGGCTTCCTTTTGCATGGAATTAACTGGATAAGGCTTTTCCTAGTATTATCCTCCTCTAAAATAGCATCTGTATTTAAGGTGCTATGCAAAGAGGATTTATAAGTCATTGGTGAGGTCCAGTTCAATATTAATCCTGGCATTATGACAGAAACTCTGCAGACACTTGCCGTAGTGATGGTTTGATAAGTTAATTTTAGAGTTCAAGGCAAAGGAGTCTATTCTACAGTGCAAACTAGCGTTCTGTCTGCTCTCATATGATCCTGCCTTCTCTACAGAACAGTACATGCAATTTTTTTGAGAACTGAATATTTGCTCTCTAAGAGGGAGATGTCAGTATTCCTGAACATGGGGGGGGTTTACTGTGACACAAAACAGATGGGGAGGAAACTGAGTATCTCCTGAATGTTTAGCACAATGGAAGTCCCCTAGGCAACTGCTCCTGAGTCACTGATGGCTCTGTTATTAAAAGAACAAAGAAAGACGATGCAGTGCAGGCACCAGATACCAGATGAGTGAAAATGCCTCCTTCCTGCCTCCTTGTGCTTGCACCTGTTGTATATTCTACAGAAGGCAATCCAGTTTGGGCTGATTTTAAATAAGTTTTCTTACCTTTGTGTTTTTGTCACATTTAGAGTTTAGATATTCTTGTCTTAGGTTTAGCAGAACACTGAAAAGACTGTCTATTCTGAACAAGTCTGAGACTAGGTCAAGTAACTTAATTGTTGCAACTGGCTATTTGCCACTTGTTTGCTAAAGAGGTAGGAGGTGACCTGATTCCTTCTCATGACTTTCTCCTATTGTTTTTTTTTTTTTTTTCTAAATTCCTCTGGGCAGTATTGTCTTGATTCATTTTTCTTTTGCAAACTATAATGATTCACTATGTTGTTTGTTTGTTTGTCTTTTATCCTCCTGTCAATGAGTGCGTGATCTTTATTAATATCTTTTTTAATATCTTCATCAGTGTCACTGACAGTGAGATCACATGCACCCTAAGCAAATTTGCAGATGACGCCAAGCTGTGTGGTGCAGTTGAAAGTGGGAACACAACAACTGGCAATGAAGGGGTAGACTTATTTGGGCTGCTGAACTGTGGAAAGACATTGCTGCCCGTATAAAGAATATGGTTGTAAAAGTGTGCCATGTAGATGCTCATGTGCCCAAGAGTTGGGCTACTGCAGAACAACAAAATAACCATCAGGTAGATCAAGCTGCCAGAATTAAGGTGGCTCAAACAGATCTGAACTGGCAACGCAAGGGTGAGTTACTTCTAGCTTGGTGGGCCCATGAGACCTCAGGCCACCAAGGAAAAGATGCAATACACAAATGGGCTGGAGACCAAGGGGTGGGCTTAACTATGGACGCTATTGCACAGGTTATTCATGACTGTGACACATGCACCACAATTAAACAAGCCAGGAGGATGAAACCTCTCTGGGGGGAAGGGCAAAAGCATAAATATGGGGAGGCGTGGAAGGCTGATTATATCACCTTGCCACGATCTTGCAGTGGTAAACATTATGCGCTTACCATGGTGGAGGCAACCACTGGGTGGCTTGAAACACATGCAGTACCCCATGCTACCACCTGAAACACTATATTGGGTCTGGAGAAACAAGTCCTGTGGTGACATCGCATTCCAGAAAGAACTGAGTCAAATAATGGGACTCATTTCAAAAATTCTCTTGTAAATACTTGGGCCAAAGATCATGGCATTGAGTGGATTTATCATATCCCCACCAGCTTCTGGTAAAATTGAATGATACAATGGGTTCTTAAAAAACATGTTGAAAGCAATGCGGGGTGGAACATTTAAGCATTGGGATAAGCAATTGGCAGAAGCCATCTGGTTAGTCAAAACTAGAGGATTGGCAAATCAAAATGGTCCTGCCAGCTCCCTACATACTGTCAAGGGAGATGAGGTCCCTGTAATACACGTAAAGAACATGTTGAGAAAAGCAGTTTGGGTCTTTCCAGCTTCTGGGAAGGGCAAACCTCTTCATGGAACTGTTTTTTGCCCAGGGACCGGGGTGCACTTGGTGGGTGATGCAGAAAAACAGGGACGTTCAATGTGTACCACAAGGGAATTTGATGTTGGAGGAGTGCAGTCAGTAATTCCATGTATATATATAAATGTGTGTGCATGTGTTTAATGTTTGGTAATTGTGGTTTGTTTGTATATATTAAGCATGATGTAGTGATGTAGAATGAGGGGTGGAATGTCATGGTTTTATGATTTTTGGCTATTGGTATTCCACATCATAACATCATGTAGTGCACGGGGAGTTAAAGAGTTAAGGCTCCAGTTCCAGGCACCTGTCTGGAAGAGAAGGAGAACTACATTCCCCAGAAGACTGTTCACTGTTCTATTATCATTCCTGCTCAGGGGGAACACATATAAGGCCTCGGCAGGTCACTTGATGGCCCTCTTTTTGATTGCCAGGCTCTCTCGCTGCTGCTCGTCCCGACTGCATGCTGCCAGTGTAACGCCTTCAGCTTTTTCCGACATTCTTTCTCTCATTATATTTGATTTATTAGCTTCAATTCTAATTATACTGTATTATAGTGTGTTATCTTGCATTCCGATACCATTTTTAGTAAATCAGTTTGTTTCTCCTCAGATCGCTGCCACTGCTTTTAACTACTTGGGGTCCCCTGTTTTCCCTTTCTGGAGGTGCAGATCTGCAGATTCCTCTGCCCCACCAGTCATGGAACCAGGCCGAACCAGCCTGTAAACCATCAACACCTAGTCATAATTTTCATCTTATGTTTTTTTATCACAATCATTAGCTGAATTAAGTCTCCCAGCTAACTGTGCAGGTGAAGTCTATTGCCTCTATTCCAGAGCAAATTTGTGCACCAACTATTGAGATTAGTGAGTTCTTTCCTACAGAACTGTATGACTGAGAGTGAGTGGCAAAAGGCAGCAGCATTTGAAACCAGAGCAGCATCAGCAGCTGCCTGGTAATTAATACTTAACTCAGTGATAAAAGCTAATATACATAAATCAGCCATCTAGTATAATGTCTTACATCTGAAGAATACAAGGAACTGAAATCTGGGGGCAGGAGCACGAGGTCCTTCCAGAGATGTGGAATGAATCACTCACTGACCAAGCTAGGCAGATAAACCAGAACTCTGTTTCCCAGTGCTACAATATGCAGATCATGAATCATAATCACACATGTCACCTGTGGATTCTGTGTTTCTCTTAACCAAGACAGATTTTTTCTGTCACGCTGTTTTGCTGCACAGTGATCTGTGCCACTGAGTTGTATTTCAGAAACCTAAATGATTAGTGATTCTGTATTTATACACTTAAAGAACTTGAAGTCTATGCAAATACTATGACAAGGATGGAAAAACGGAAACAAGGAAATAGAGTGAGAAGCACTTTTTAGTAGTTTATTATTATTAACAAACTAAGAAGCAAACCTATCATGATTCTAACATAATGTTTACATTGCTCAATAATAAAATCTTACATCAGTGATTCACTCCTTCCCTCTCTAATGCCTGCAAACTTCTAAGAAGACGTTGTGGCAGGGAGAAATAATGGCTATTCATTTTTAAGCCATATTGCTCTGAAATCTGCTGGCTACAAACAGCAGTGACTCACAGTCTTGTTTGTGCTTTACTGCATGCTGCTTGTTACAATATGTGATATTTTACACACACACATAAACCAAAAAGAATCTGCTTCTTGTTATGGTCTGTAGGTTGAAGTCATAAATCCTAGAATACTGCTGAGAGCACAGTGACTTTCCAGCAGGCAAATGAAAAGTGCCCCATCTTTTCACCAGGTGCTGATGTCCCCTAAGTAATCAATGACTCAGTCTAAAAGAAAGTGAGGGTGGATAGAAAAGCAAACTTCTCTTATTGAGCAATATCCAATGGCACTTTAAGGGGGTTACACAGCAGTCTATCAAAATATAGAGAGGAAGATAAATCAATTCTAACAAGTCTATAGATATCTGGTCCCACAAAATAATCCTGATCGATGCTCATAAAATTTTTAGTAGATTTCAACCCCGAGTAGCAGTAAATTGCTTTTGACATTACATTGTTTTATATATCATTCTTATTGGCTTAATGAAATATACATGTGTATGTTCTCCCTTGTCTGCCCTTGACTCTTCCTAATGAGTTCTTCTTTTAGCAGCCTTCATTTGCAGTAACAAATGACTTACACTTGTATACTGAGGTTATATATTTATATTAAGATTGTACTTAAGCCAAAAGGAAAAAATATAACCCGTGTGATATCTACCATGAGTTAAACTTGGTATTAGGTGTGTTCTAAGTATTAGCCATGTTCTTGGCTTCATAGAGTAAGCATACTTGTCCTAATTCTCCTTTATGAAAAAATATCAGATGTCATCACTAAAAAAAAATATTCTTAGAGAAGATTTCATAAACACAGTTATTCTGATCAGCTTGGTAATTATTATTTAATAATAATTATATTAATGTTTTTTAACCAACAAGACAATTGTAAAAAAAAAAAAAGAGCTTTTAATGAAGAAGATTTCTATATCTTAAACGTTGATTCCTAGTAAAACTTAAATCACAGGATAAATGATACGGTTCACCCTGAGAATGAGATAATGCTGAGGTCTTTGAATTTGGGCAACAGTTTATGTCCAAAGAACAGCTATTTAGTATACCTTGCTTGGTGATTAACAAATTAATGGGGTGGATTTAGACCCCATTTTTAAAGTAACGGAGTCTGAAGGCAAAAGTTCATAGAACTGAATTAATTTATTTAAATTCTAATTGTATTATTCAATTTGGACAAGCTTATCGTCACTCTGGAGTTAGTTCACTCCCTTTACAACACTTTCTGCATTGCTAAGACACTGTTTTTGCCTCCAGTATCTGATATATAAGTGCCACAATTGTCCTCTCCAAATGGAGACTCACTCCATTACCAGAAGAACTTATCTGAAAACACTACTGATGTCACTTTCTACAGCAAGCATACTTTGCTGACTTATGTAAATTCTGTTTTTTATTTCTTGTCTGTTTCTCTTGAATCTTAATAATTGACTTGTCCATATATATCTCCACTTCTTCTTATTTTATATACAACTTTCCCATCGAAGATTTTGCAGTGGTTTAGTCTGGGATAGAGTTAATTTACTTCATATGGCTCTATGTTGTGAATTTGTGATGAAAACAGTGCTGACAAAACACTGAGGTTCAGTTGCTGCAGAGCAGTGGTTACACAGTGCCAAGGAATTTTCAGCTCCTCACACTGCCCTGCCAGCTGAGGCTGAGCATGCACAAAGAGCTGGGAGAGGACAGAACCAGGACAGCTGACTCAGACTGGCCAAAGCTGTATTTGGTACCATGTGATGTTATCAGCAATAAAAGCTGTATGAAGAGAAGTAGAAAGGAGTGGGGTGGAGGAGATGTATGGATATGATGGTGTTTATCTTCCTAAGCAACCACTCAGTGTTAAGAGCTCAGCTTTCTGAAAGCATCTGAACATCTGCCTGCCAGTAGGAAATATCAAATGAATTCCTTGTTTTGCTTTGCTTGTGCATACAGCTTTTGCTTTACCTACTATACTGTCTTTATCTCAGCCCATGAGTTTTCTCACTTTTACCCTTCCAATTCTCTTCCCCATCCCACTGGAGGGAAGGAGTGAGTGGCAATGTGCTGCTTATCTGCTTGCCAGGGATAAATCATGACAGCTGTTATCCTCTGATGTTGTTCCTTCCAGTATTTGGATGCTCAGATACAGAGTACTGTGGACTCTCACCTTTCTTCTCAACAGACTCTAACTTCCTGACTGTTGTAGTAGGTGCTTGAAAAAATCTTATTGTTTTGACAGGAATTCACTGTATTCGCCTCCTCCCTGTCCTGCCCTAGTAACATCTCCGAATCTGCTCCTGATCTGCTCTCTCAGCAGGTGTTCAGCCCTCCAAAACTGTAAGACCTCTCTTCTTTTTTTGGTGAGGTTAGCCACATGCTCTTCTCCACTTTCATTTGCACTCTGTACTTTGTTTAAAATAGAACTGTCTTTTTCCATTTCTCTTTTATATGGAGTGTCACTTTTCTTGATTTCATACAATTCAGTTGCTAGCACCCAAGTGAACTAAAAAGATGTTTAATTTATTATGGACTTCAAAACCAGTTATTGTCTCTCTGCTCACAAAGTGAAGTTTTCCTTTTTTATTTTATTATTTATTTCCCAGTGTAGTACCCTTCTGCATGACTTCAAACTGTAGTGAAGGTTGAACTGCTTCATCTTCCTCATCAGGGTTTCTTTCCTGTCTTAGTAGCAAGTGGTGGCCAGGCATTGCTTAGTTTGTGGCTTTACTGTCACCCAGACCAAAAGAACTGCTGCTTGCCTTTAAAATTAACAATCTCTCCATCACTCCTTGATTTGGCTGCATGCCCCTTTGGCCTACTACTATGGGTAAAAGCAAATGGAACTCCCTCCCCCTCCCCCCCCCCCCATATTTAGTCAGTTTTCAGCTGTATCAGTTTTCTGACACGGCTTGCAGTAGAGCTGCAGAAATCCAGACAGTCACAGCATGGGAATGGGAGTAAAGGCAGGGAAAAAACAAACAAACAATCAAACAAAAAAACACAAGCCTGGGGAAGAGGAAGAAGCAGCAGCAACTTTAAGCTGATGGCCTAATCTTCTTGCACGAGATCTACTTTGTCTTCACCTGCAACAGTCTTTGTGTAACAAGCCAGCCTGTCCAGACCCAAAAGTAATGCTGAGCTTTTAAATGCAGTTTCCTCTATGCTGCAGGAATGAAGGTATGGTCAAATTTTGTTGATACGAGATGCCAGATTCCCTGCTGATTTAAATGGAATAAAAGATTTCACTTTGAAAATACAGAAGCCAGCGTAGTCCCTGTTGGTTGCTATGTGCAACCATACATTTCAATCTGCTCCCGAGTGCTTGTGCTAGAGAAGTTCTCGAAGATAGAATTCATTGAAACATACAGAAAATTACATAGTTTGTGTATACTCTGAACAATGAATGGATCACAGGCAAACAGGGTAGTCCCACCGTTAAAATACTGACCTTTAGGAGCACAGGCCTTTATTTAAATTTTGGGTAGACAGATTGTTTCAACTCTGACTCCAACTCTGTTAGTATGCTTGCACTGCAGAGTTTGATAGAAATTACCTCACAGCCCTATAATGAAAACAGCTTAGCACGTGTACCGTGGAGCTCCCCAGGCTCCAAGTTTACTCTCGTTCATAAATGCCTCGTAAGTTCCTAAATACAGGCAGACGTATTCACAGAGGAGTAAATTAACTGAAACCTAACTGAAAATTCCTGCCTCTGGGAAACTTTGGATTAAGTAGCACCTAACTTCAGCAGGTTCTGCGGGCACTGTAGGTATATAATACTGAGTGCTCAGGCTCATTTAAAAGATAAACAGTCTGTTGTTATGTTCAAAACTCCTATGGAGCACAGCGTTTCAGCATATTCTAACTCCACCACACTAAAGATTCCTTTACTCTGAAAGAAGCATCTTTTTTCTTTCATGCTTATTTTGTCTGGTTTAAAAAGCCTAAATAATTCTTTTCTTGAAGGAAGATACTGTAGTGCTGTTGTTTTTATCAACAATTGCAGCACCCATTGCGAAGGCCACTGCATAGAGAAAGAGAACACCTTGAGGTCATCTACTGATGCTGAAATCGCTCTTAACTCAAACCAGGTTTTGAATTTGAAATCCAAACACACTGCCACAAAGTTTGTAAAGGTACAGGAGTAGAAATGAAGGAAAACAAAGCTTCGTATATTTGTTTGAAAAGACAAACCCAAAACTCTTCTTTCTCTTTCTTTGTTTCTAGCTGAAAAACATAAGAGCTTATCCACTGAAAACTCTATCTTAATAAATTCACAGCTGGAAAACCATTCTCATTTTTTTCTTTGGAAAATCCATTCAGACTGAGACCACTGCAGGCATCAGTGGAGACAGCTTTCGAAGTCATCCTGGATTTCTGACTCCACTTTGGAAATAACTGTGTCTCTTCTCAACAGGTAGTGTGCTATTTCTTGTCTTTGGTGAATCTGTTTTGCAGCAATGTTGCATTCAGCATCTCTCAATAGTACTGCCTTCAAAGTAAGACAATTTGTAAATCTCAGTCTGAAGGATCTCCATACACTCACTTTTATATTTTGTATGCAGAAAAATGCATTGGTAATCTTTACTTGATAGAAGCAAGGATGTGAATGTCTTATTAGTGAGCTGATAGGAACCAGACACGTATACATGAAGAATATGACGTATTTGGAGATACTAATTACCCCAGCTTTGTCTCTGAAGGATCCCGTAAGCACAGATCATTGCTTTTAACCAAGTTTTTTGGAAGATTTTGGCATTAACTTCTCTATTTCCCTTTGTCCCAGCCCTGAGAAAGAATAACACTTTCCCAGCACATGCAGGTAACTTCCTACCAAATCCTAGTGGCTGAAAGGGAAGAGGGTGAATACAGCATAGAGATACAGTTAAATCTAACATGCACTGTCAAGAAGAGAAACCAAGACAAATACATAACATGGCAGCCACCAGATCAAATATCCAGAGAAAGAATTACTATGTAAGAACAAAAGGAAAGTAACAAAATGATTTGTTCAGTGAATGAGGAACAGGAGAAAATATAAAGAAAAAAAGATGGCTTTCCTGACTGTCAGCTACTGCTTTGAAATTTTCCTTGGATGATTAATGCAATTTAATACAATTTTAGAAGAAATATAATGGAGAGATCACTCAGAATAGGAAGAGAGAAGACCTGGATTTGGGCTTTTTGTAGGGACTCCTTAGAATAATAATAGTGCTTGGCCCTTTCCCAAACTCTATAAATAACCCCAGAAAGCACAATACCAAGATTTTGGAAGTGACATAAAATAAGAACCTGTTGAGAGCAAAGCAGCAAAATTTTTGGCCTATTTTTTTCCTTTGAGTGCAGAATCACAATATACAGCAGAGGGATTTAATTCCTTGGTGACAGTTACTCTATAATATTTCCGTTCTAAGCAGGTCCACTAATTGTCGCAATGTGAGATTTTAATGCATTAATGATTGTTCACTGTTAATGTTAGTTCAGTGACCTTACGCAGCTTGAGCTGAAGATATTTATAGTCTGGCACTGCCTGAAGTCTTGAATGTTGAATGGGAACACAGTAAGTGCTTCCTTCAGTTGTTCATTTCTGACTATCTGCTCAGACTCTTGGCATTCCATCTCTTGGCTGGCCTATTTTGTCTTGTATGCACTAATGTTGACAGCATATTTAAAACTACATTAGTAAGCATGGCCTGATGACAGTACAGAGCTACATTATCCTAGGTCAGTTTCCAGTACAGGAATTTTAAAGAACTGCAGAAGAAGCAAGCGCAGGGCAGCAGAAATTTAAGCAATTCTAGAGACCCTAATGGAGTCTGATGAATCAAACAACAAACAGAAAGGTGCATCTAAATCATTTCTCTGCCAAGCAGGACTAAGGCTTGGCAGAGCCTTAGTGACTTCACTGCTCTTCAGAAGAAGGAACTAAGGAAATTGTTCTTGCTGCTTGAATTTGTTCAATTCAGAATCTTTTTTTGTTTGTTTATTTTGTAAGGTTTGTGGGTTTGGGTTTTTTTTATTATTATTATTGTTTTGTTTATTATTATTGTTTTCAGCTCTGTAGCCTGACCAAATATCAGAGAAAGAAATATGGAATAGACTCAGCTGAAGTGGTTTGTTTAAGACCATGTTCATTTGGGTTTCAGTATCTTCAAGAATGCAGACATTGAATGAGATTAATCATATCTAATTTTAGGCAAATACACTGTAAAAAATCTGCATTTATGCTCGTTGTCTTGTTATTTTTAGAGTCCATTTAGAGAAATGCTATACCTGAAAGACAGTTCTTGTTATCTGAAAACCAATAACTAAGTCAGTTAACTTCTGCTCTAGAAGTATTTTATTTTGTTAGTTAAAAAGAGAGTCAGTGGAGACAATCTAGATGTCTCTTCTGTATATATCCATACCAGATTTATGTGGCAAGGTTTTGGTAGCAGGGGACCTGCAAGTATGGCTTCTGTGAGAAGAGACCAGGAAGTGCTTCTGCCCGAGAACAAATGGGCATAGTTGGATGGAATCTGCAGCCTGTGGAGGACCCGTGCTGGAGCAGTTTATTTCTGAAGGATGGACCCCATTATACAGACTTATGCTGGATCAGCTCTTGAAGAAATGCAGACCTTGGGAAAGACCCACACTGCAGCAGTTTGTGAAAGTCTGTAGACTGTGGGAGAGAATCCATGCTAGAGCAGAGACGTATGAGAAGGAAAGAGTACCAGAGGCAAACTGTTGTAAACGTACATACAATAATCCCTACTCCCCTTTTCCTCAGACACTGCTTAGAGTTGAGATTGGAGTTGAGCCTCAGAAGGATGGTTGGGGGGGGGGGGGGGGGGAATATGTTTTTAGTTTTTTGACTGTTTCTTGCTGTCCTACTCTATTTTTAACTGGCAATAAATAAAACTAATCTTCCCCAAGTTTAGTCTGTTTTGCTTGTGGTGATTACCAAAATTACCGGACTTAGTGCTGAGTGATCTTCTGGTCCCCATCTCGACCCATGAGCTTACTTATCGTACTTTTTACCCCATCCTACTGAGGAGGGGGAGTGAGAGAGCAGCATGTTGGATACCTGGCTGCTAGCCAAGATTAACTTGGCCTAGATTTAAGTGAGAAAGGCAAAGGCTAAACGAGAAGAACATCCTTGAATGTTCACCATTTCTTTTGTTTGCTTGCTTTAAGTATGATATGTTTACGTGAATGGAAAATGTCCAGTTCTTCCTATCTTACAGATGGCCTCCAACAGTGTAGCATCTTCACATAAGTCTGATTCGTACTTACATCACTGTGTGGGTTTAGATGTGTGACACTACTTAAACACACAGTTGAGGAAGACTAAACCATTGGGAAGCCTGGTAAAATGCTTTTGAATTTGCTAAATGTTGTATCTTTAGATGTTCTAATCCATAGCTTAAAACAAACAAACAAACAAATTATTTAATTTGTGTAATTTGTGGTGATTCATATGTTATGCAGGTGATTATATATAGATATATATTTAACCTGGAGACAGATGTACAGATCTCTGACTGGCTTCACAGCGAGACTCATAGTCATAGCAAATGAAGTTGAATACAGTTGGCATCAGGTCACCAGTAGTGTTCCTCAGTATTGAAATCAGTTTTCTTTAACATTTTCATCAGTGATTTAGATGAGGTGATTGAGTGGACCCTCAGCAAGTTTGCAGATGACTCTAAGTTGAGTGGGAAGTGTTCATCTACTTGAGGGTAGGACGGTTCTGTAGGGGAATCTGGATGGGCTGGATCAATGGGCCATGTCCAGGTGTATGGTTGTCAACAAGATCACATGCAGCGTTCTGCATTTGGATCAGCACAACCCCATGCAGTGTTACAGACCTGGGGAAGAGTGGTTGGACATCAGCCTGGCAGAGAAGGGCCTAGGGTGTTGGTAAACAGTAGGCTTAACATGAGCCAGTAGTGTGCCCAGATGCCCAAGAAGACCAATGGCGTCCAGACTTGTGTCAGAAATAGCATGGCCAGTAGGATGAGGGGAGAGATTGTCTCTTTGAATACAGAACTGTCAAGACCATGTCTTGAGTACTGAGTTCAGTTTTGGGTCCCTCATTACAAGAAGGATGTTGAGTTGCTCGAGACTGTGCAGAGAAGAGCAAGAAAGCTGGTGAAGTGACTAGAAAACAAGAGTTATGAGGAGTGACTGAAAGAATTGGAGTTACTTACTATGGAGGAGAATGAGGAGTGACCTCTTTTCTCTCTACAACTACATGAAAGGAGGATACAGTGTTGGGTGGGTGTTGGTCTCTTTTCTCAGGTGACAAGTGAAGAACCTGAGGAGAAGGCCTCAAGCTGCACCAGGAGAGGAACAGACTGGCTGAAATGAAGAATTTCTTTATGGAGAGAATGGTCAAACATTGAAATGTGCCGCCCAGGGAAGTGGCAGAGTCCCCTTTCCTGGAGGTATATGGTAAGATATATATGGCTGTGGTAATGACAAACACGGTTTAGTGATGGAATCCTGTAGGAAGGGTTGATGGTTGGATTTGATGTTGGAGGTCTTTTCCATCCTAGATGATTCTATGAGTCTATGATTCTATTCTATAAAAGAATAGAAAGATGTGGTTTGACTGGAGAAAAAAAAAAAAAAAAAAAAGGATGGTTCTGGAATCATAGGTGGAAATGAATGTCAGTCCCCACTACAGCTGGATATTAAACTTTGACATAAGGAGATTCTCACGTTTGAAGAGAATGCGTATCAGAGAATCCCAGAGATGACGTTAAGAGTTAAATAATAGGTCAGGCAATGGTTGAGTCTTCCTTAAGCTGCTCAGGAAAAGATGGTTTGAGAATTCTGCAGAGTGCTCAGTGTTCATTCTTTTCTCATTGACTTTTCACACCCATTTCCTTTGGGGTATTTAGATTCATTTTTAAGGAGTACAGAGCACATGTACTACATTATCGCTGTTCTAGGGCTAATGAATCTAAATATCAGAGTCTCTCTGAGAAAACGTGCTGCTTTCATGAGTCTCTGTCTCCCCTAGAAGAGGCATACAGGAGCTCTGTAGGTTTCATCCTACCTGCCCAGGCTGTGCTGTTCCTCCCATGCATGTATAGAAAATGTTATGTGAAAATACCCCTTGATTACCCCACATTTTGGTGAATTACCCTGTTTTTTTGAGTAGAATGTTTACGAAGCCCTGTAGCAAACAAACAGAGGCTGTAGGAAATAGAGGAGTAATCTTTGTTTGACAAGTGTGTGACCATAAATGTTTCTTGTTATTGTAGTCAGTGGCCATGAGAAATTTGTTCCTCACCTGTTCTGTTTTTCTAGAAGCAGAAAAAGGTGTTTTTTTTTTTTTTTTTTTTTTTTTTTCACTCTCCAGTTTAAGCCTTGAGGCTAGTCCAAACTATGAATCCTATTCTATTATATAAACCAAGCTCATTCACGGTACAACTCATTATACCCACTGGATATTGCCGAGGTTCGCTGCTTCGGAGCCGCCCCGTTCAGAACCGCAGCGGCTGACTGTGAGGTACAGCAGGCTTTTGGTCAGTTCCTTCACTCAGGGAACCCTGAGATAACAGAGCAGCCCGGCAGATCTCGCGAGAGCTGCTGACGTGAAGTGGGTGTTACCAGGGCAACGGCTCTGTGTCCGCGCCCTCTGCCTGGAAAAAGCCTGGTCTTACTTCAGCTGATGGCTTTGAATATATCATCTACACTTTCATTGCCTCTCGTGTCCTTTCTCTGGCCTGTTGCATCTAGGCCTAAACCTCAGAAGCAGTCTTTCTGCACAAAGACAAAAACATTGTAAAGTTTCAAGCTTATGGAGCCATATATTTGCATTCATGTATTAATATCATTCCTGTATTAAGGAGCTCTGGGAATAGCTCAAAACATCTGTGATCTTTACGAATAATTCAGGTCATGGGTGTCAGATAAGTCTTCTCAGGACATCAAATAGGCACACGAGGAATGGTCTCTCAACTTGTGGACAAGCATATGAACAATTGGACAGAAAATGACTTTAATTGTGTTTGTTTTTTTTTTTTTTTTTTTTTTTTTAATACAGTTATTATTGCACAATCAACAGCATAGAAGAACCAGTCTGTACCCAAAACCACACACTGATCCATGGTAATTCCGTGAAATATACATATATGGGCAAGAAATTGTGCACTTTCTTCTGATGGAGATTAAGAGCTAATCGCACATCACTGAATCAAAAATCACTATTTCAGTGATTGCTACAAAGCTAGAACTGCTTTTTTTTTTTCTTTAATTGTCATGTTCTTACATCATTTACTACAAAACTGTGGTTGTTTCATGCTAGCTGCAATGATAATTCAGATCTCTGAAGATATTTTCACCTTAGCAATATGACCCCTCTTTAAAGTACATTTGGTGTTCCCAGTTCCATCTTGTGTTTCTGTAATTCTCTCTCATTTGATGTGTCTGGAGTATTTTGCTCCCTGTTAACCAATCTGTGTTTCCTCGAAAGAAAAGAAATCTGAAAGGTGAGCAGAAAGTTTGGAAAAACTGTCTATTTGCTGGTTCTCAGGACTTATAGTCCAAGGAGTCAGAAGTTTCTTCAGATGATCTGCACTTAGTTTATATCTGCTGAATAGAGGGATTCAATCCCCATGAACATTCTGCAAGTACCTCTAATATGTAGCCACAGCATATTCTGGAATTCATTTTTGAATCCTTTGGCTCAAGTACCTTTTCCTAATGCTTTTATTTCATTTTTAGGATTTTATTTTATTTTTGCAGCCAGCTTATAAAGGGATTTTATTATGCCTTACATCCTTTTGTGTTGTTGAAAATGCTATTTGGGTTAGGAAAAAAAAAATTTAAAAAAGCATCAAAAACACAATAATGCAAACCTCATAAAACAAACAACACCAAACTTCAAGATGGAGCCAACATCAGAAAAATGTAGAGGTCAAATTCTTCAGGATCCGTTATAATTAGTTAGAATTCTTCCACTTCTTTCACAGAATGACATTCAGAATGAAACTAGCTATATCACCTTGCTTAGCAGCAACAGAAGATTTCTAAAAGATACTCAATTTGCTCAGAATTTGAATGTGAGATTTAGAAGAAAAAAAAAAACTCAGGAGATAATGGTGAAATTCTTTTTTAACTAAAGCAGATTCAATTCATACTGTCTTTAGAGCCAACGCAGTAGATTGCATCTTCAAAACATCTTACCTTATGAGAAGAGCATGGGGTATACTCTACCACATGCCTCTGCCAGAGATGCCTAGAATTCTGTATCTTTAGAGGCTGAAGTCTTCTGGAACTCTGCTATGCATCTTGATGTCCTGACAATGGAAATTAGATCAAACTCCAAATATGTGATCTCCTTGTCTTTCCCTTTTATTCTCTCACTGTAAAGTAAATATAAACTCCTTGGAGTAAAACATGAGGAAGAACCTGAGAATTAAGGTAAGAATGGCCAGACAATACGCAAGAAACAGCACTGCAAAAGAATAAATGAAATGAAGATATTGAGTAAAAGAAGGGTGTGTTGGTTTATCTGCACCCAAATGAAGTACCAACAACTTCAGACTGAAATCAAGGTGCAAACTGAGTGGAAACAAATCTTAGAATTTGTGTTAAATAAAATATTATCTGTAGTCATGTTCAAACATTAATGGAATTTTTCTTCTGCCGTGAGGCTTCAGATTTCTACTCCACTGAGCTGCAAATTGCTCCATTTTATAAAGACTTAATGCTACTATATAGCCAGCTGCAAAGGATTTTCCCACTGTATGTTGCTGAAAAATGCAGGAAGGAAGGAAGGAATGAAGGAAGGAAGGAAGGAAGGAAGGGGGGAAGGAAGGAAGGGGGGAAGGAAGGAAGGGGGGAAGAAAGGGGGGAAGGAAGGGGGGAAGGAAGGAAGGGGGGAAGGAAGGAAGAGGGGAAGGAAGGAAGGGGGGAAGGAAGGGGGGAAGGAAGGGGGGAAGGAAGGGGGGGAAGGAAGGAAGAGGGGAAGGAAGGGGGGAAGGAAGGAAGGAAGGAAGGAAGGAAGGAAGGAAGGGGGGAAGGAAGGAAGGAAGGAAGGAAGGAAGGAAGGAAGGAAGGAAGGAAGGAAGGAAGGGGGGGAAGGAAGGGGGGAAGGAAGGAAGGGGGGGAAGGAAGGAAGAGGGGAAGGAAGGGGGGAAGGAAGGAGGGAAGGAAGGAAGGAAGGAAGGAAGGAAGGAAGGAAGGAAGGAAGGAAGGAAGGAAGGAAGGAAGGAAGGAAGGAAGGAAGGAAGGAAGGAAGGAAGGAAGGAAGGAAGGAAGGAAGGAAGGAAGGAAGGAAGGAAGGAAGGAAGGAAGGAAGGAAAGAAGGAAGGAAGGAAGGAAGGGGGGAAGGAAGGAAGGAAGGAAGGAAGGAAGGGGGGAAGGAAGGAAGGAAGGAAGGAAGGAAGGAAGGAAGGAAGGAAGGAAGGAAGGAAGGAAGAAAGAAAGAAAGAAAGAAAGAAAGAAAGAAAGAAAGAAAGAAAGAAAGAAAGAAAGAAAGAAAGAAAGAAAAAATGAAAATCTATGCATTCTGCTACAGAAAGCTGAAGAGTAATTTTTAGTAATGTTCAGTCCCAATACGTTCAATGTCTACTTGCAAGAGTTCTGAAAATCAGACAGGAGCTTAACATATCAACTATGTCAAACTAATTGCTGCTTTGATCATCAAGTAGGACTTTTATTATTTCATTTTCTATTACCTCATTTATTTTGCCTGTTTTCTTCATTGCCTTAAAAAAACAAATAAACAAAAAAAAACCTTACAAGTGGGCAACTGATGAAATAGAAAAAAATCTTGCTACGCTAAATTCTCTAGAATGGTATGATCATTTAGACTACTAAAAGGGCTTCTTATATGATCTTTACCACACTATCAATATTTACCATGTCACACAACAGTAATCAAAACCCCTTTTTCTCTGTCGTATGAGATACTTCCCACAGATTACCCACTATTGTACTTGCACAACAAATTTAACTTAGTTTTTGCTCTTAACATCAACTAGCAACACACATACACACAAATTGCTAGGAGCATGCAGTTCTAAATTTGCAAAATCAACTGCTTTATTTTTCTTATATAAGGAAACAGTGATTAACAACCCAAAGTCATTACAGTGTCCACAAAGACAGGATTAAAGTTGCACATTAAAAAAATACTGCATTTGGATTGAATCTGCAATATTTTCTTAATTCATTTTTGTATATATGTATATCTTGTAAAGAAATACAAATTCTTCAAAATGAGAGATGATACATTACAAGCAAGCATCTTGTTATTGCTCATTACAATTTATTAAGAACAGAGTTCAGCTCTCTGACTTCAAAGCATTATTCATACAGATTTCTTGAAGAGAAGTCACAAGTGATGTGATAGGCGGTAGAGCTGACAGTAAACAAAGACTTCTTTGACAAATGTCAGCATTTAATTTAGTCAAAGCAGTTGTAAGTCTGTTGAGACTGACAGGCATCAACTGTGTTTTAAGCAAGAAAGTACTTTCAGCTTTCAGAAGTATGGATGTTCTTTAAAATCATAATGAAAAGCATGAAAGCATGAGTACAGTTAAAAACATTAGATTCACCCATGAGCATACAAATGCACAAGACAAGTAATAGAAGGTTAATCAGGGCTTCCAGCTACTAGTTGGGTTGATGTATAGATGGACAGCATACTTGTAATTTCAATCAGCTTGCAATGGGGGCTGCATGGGTACAATATCTAGAGAATGATGCCGTGTATTTCTGCATACCACAGATAAACTGGATCTGGCAGATCACATTGTCCCTCAGTTATATAATTTCCATGCCAAATATACAACAAATTGGAAGGTAGTCTTTTGAGGAGTACACTCCAGAGCAGTGACCGGCCAAAGAGCAAGTTCTGCTCCCCACAGGCGGAGAGGTGTTCTTCGTTTGCCACTCTCCAGGATGAACAATGCTGGTGATACTCCTGTGATCTTTGCTACCTAGCTGCTGTGGGATGTTAGTGGGGATGGAGCTGCCAGTGCAGCACGGCTGCTTTCAGCAGATGTGAGCTTTCATCCCAGTTGTGCTGAGATGCAGCACACATACACCACGTCTGGCCCATCCCGCAGAGAAGAGTTGTTACATTTGGATCACACTGCTTGCATTGTTTAGGCTTTTCCTGGCAAAGCCTAATAATTACTGTTAATTACTGCTCTGCTAGTGTTTATAGCACATCTGACCAAATTGCTAAAGCACACATTATTGACATTTATTTGGGTTTGAGGCTCTTTACCTTCAAGCCAACAGCCACACCAGCGTGCCAACAGTGGGGCAGGCTGTAGGTTTGGCTGCCCGTGTGTCACTGGCACTGCAAGGGGAGAAGAACACACATACTGAGGGCATACCAGGAGCCAGATCTGGCATCATCCCACTGAGGCCAGCCAGGCCTGAAGAAACGGGCATGCCTGCACGTACATCCTCAGGCCCCAGGTCTATCGTCCATTACTGCCTCCTGCCCGCGTCCCAGCCGAGGCGGGTTGAACGGCGTCCCCACGGGACCGTACGGGACGAGGAGCACACGGCACAGGAGAGACCGTCGGCAGCGGCCCTTTGGGATGCCGGCGGTGTCCCACAGCGCCGCCTCCAGCCGCGCCAAGGCTGCTCCCGCTCAGCGCTGCCGGGGTCGGTGGCGGGGCGGGGGCGGCCCGGGGCTGCGCGGGGAGGCGGTGCGGCCCGGCCTGACGTCAGGGCGCCCCCGCAGCGCGGACGCCGCCTGACACCTCCCAGCGCCGGGTGTGCGGGACTGCGAGCAGCGGGCAGCGGGCAGCGGTTGCAGCTCCTCGGCGGCGGGACCCCGGCCCCGTCGCTCCTCGGCGCCGCTCGGCTCCGCTCGTCTCCACTCGGCTGCATCGCGCCGCCCTCGCCATGTCGGTGGCCGGGCTCAAGAAGCAGTTCCATAAAGCGACCCAGGTACCGCCTCGGCCCCCCGCGCCGCGAGGGCCGTGCGCGGGTGCGTGGAGCGCGGGTGCGTGGCGCAGCCCGGTGCTCGGCGCTGGTCTCGGTCCGGCTGCCCAGCCCGCATCCGGCCGCACGGGCACGCGTGGGCTGCGCGTGTGCACGGGCGCGCGTGGTGTGAGTGTGCACGGCGCGTGTGTGCACGGGTGTGCGTGGTGTGTGTGTGTGCGCGGTGCGTGAGCACTCACGGGCTTGCGTGACTGCCCCGCAGGCTGCCCCGCCGCCCCAGCCGAGCCGCGGTGCGGAGCGGCGCGCGGGTGCCGATCCCGCAGGGGTTGGCTGCGGCGGAGCGGCAGCTCTGGGCAGGTGCCCGCGTGGGCGTCGGACCCATTCTGCGGGCTGTGCGCAGGTTTTCCATCAGCACGGCTTTAGGCTGGCTTTCTAAATCAGACCTTTTTAAAAATGCTTTTTCTCTCCACCCCCCCCCCCCCGACCCACTCAGGGTACGGACAAAATCTGAGTAATGAGACTTGGTTGCTTTAGGCATGGTGTGTTATTGCAAGGAGGTCAGGGTGGATGTTTCACCCGGCTTCGATTTGTTTTGTAATGCAGAATCTGTATGTTGTAGTCCATAAGGGTACAGTTTCTGAATTGAGCTCAGACTCGGTGTGCTTTGGGGATAAAGCCAAAATGGTTTTGTAGAAGCGAGGGGAATTTATTCAAGTTCACAGACTGTAGTCCGAGGCTTGTGTGAAGCTGCATTATTTTCTTTGCGAGTAAGTACAGAACTCCTGGTAATTTTCACTGACTGTCACGGCATCTTCAGGTAGCAGTGTCTGTTGCTGTAAGCAGCCCCTAGGTGCAGACTTGCAGATATAGCAGCCATTAGGCTTTTCAACACCTACGCTTTTCCCTTTCTCATCCATCTCTTCTCTCTCATCTCATCTGTTGTTGCACTGTGGAGAAATGTGCCTAAAGGAATGATCCCTTACACGAGAATTAGTCCCAACTTGAGTTCTTGCTGTCTTTGCAATTATACCATACCCATTTTGACTACAAGTGCAGGTGGGATGTGCCAAGTCCTCCACAGGCCCATGCAGGAGCTGGGTGACATTGTGTCTCACCTTTCGTACCAAATTATGCTGCATCACTGGTAAAACAGTCTTCACAGAAACCTGCTGTAGTCATGACAGACGCAGTAAGGAGCAGTTAAGCATGCCTGAGTCCATGCTGCAGTGTCCATCTGCTGCTGCTACTTCATTTTATCACTCCCTGCTACCTATAGCGCTGTTGCAAGCCCAGGAATCATCACTCCTATGTTGAGTTCTCATACTGGTAAGTAAGAATTGCAGGATCTGCGTCACCCACAGTTAAGAAGCAGGCGATCTAAAGTTCTCTTTCCAGTAGCGCGCCTCGATTCACCATTATTGTAAGTTAATGAGTGCGCCTCCGCAGCAGTGGGGGTGCACATCCCCTCTAGAGAGAGCCTGGTGCAGAAGGTCTGTGAGTGCGGTTCTGTCCTTCAGATGACATGCTCACACGGGCTGTCAGCAGTACTGTCATGTAGAAGGAAAGAAGAGTTTTAGCTGGCTGGAGCCAAAATAGTACATTTCTGATGCCAGATTTAGCAGCCTGCTATTAGATGACCCAGGGATTTTTGGGCCCAGCCGTGACTTTCACAGACTGGTTGTATGCAGGGCATGAAGACACATTCATGTATGAGAATGACTCACAAGTAGGTTGCAAGACAGATCTGTTTATTGGCTAGTTTTCAGCATGAGTGAGAAATCCAGGCCTTGACTGTGCTGTCCTTACCCCAGGGAGAATCCTTCGGATAACGGATTAGTCCCCAGGTGGGGTATGGATTGGCATTGCCAGTGTAAATGGAGCTTCCCAAATGGGACCAAACAAACCAGAAGTTTTAAAGACTCTGGATCTTTCCCATCGTTCTCAGTCATGTAAGAACTTTTGTATGACGCACAGTTCTACTGCAGTCCTAAGTCACACCTGTAACAATTTGAAGTTATTTCTGATGTGCCTTTTAATCCAGTAAAGCATTTGGATGTCTTTGGTTTAGTTTCTTTCTTCCTTTAATGTTGTAAAATTAGTAGTCCTTTTACGCCCAGGTGCATTATGAGTATACAATGTTATTATCATGGAAGACAGTTTCAGTTGCAAGCATAAAGATTTGTGTCACAACTCAAATGTTATGAAAATGTTTTTCTTTCAGCAGTAAGTCCCTGGCAGAGCTTGCAGTAGTATGATTTCTATGTCTAAATTGTTTTATTGCTAAGCAAGTGTATTGATTTCATACATATATATATATATATAATTTTCTGACTTGTGAAAGGTCGGGCTCACCTGCATTAAATAATGCCACTTTTTCACCAGAAGTCATATTGAAGAGCTTAATGTCTGTCAAATTTCTTGCACCGACTGCTGCGGCAGTACGTCAGTGGAAAGCAGGTGGTAGCTTTGCTCCTTACAGAATGAACGGAGTGTTCACCCCTTTTGCATTTTAGAAAAAAATATTGATGGTTTTACCTCTGTGCAGCATCATAAAGTCTAGAATGAATATTCCTGAATTTGTGAAAACAAGAATGAGTCTGTTATTGTGACATTCCTTCAAAATTACAGGGCATTAGACTGATAGATGTAGAAGTACAGAACAGGCTAGGTTGCACATTTATGTGTATTACCCACAGAGCGTCTGAGGAAGAAATATAACCACATATGCATATTAACTGTGCTGCTGCAAGTCTGTTGAACATCCTTGAACTAAGAACATTATTCATTGTACTTGTAATTATTTTTTCCAGAAATGGGCAACTAGATGCTGTGCCACTAAATGGCCAGTTTTCCTTCAGGCATGCACATTCCTCTACCATCAGTGCTATGCCAGCATGGAGAGACTATTGCAACCTGCAGGTTTGTGGGCAGTGTTAACCCCGCCAGCATGGCTTTAGGTGTTAGAGATTTGACAATCTGGGGCATTTAAAGAGAGTTGTCATAAAATATCGTGAGCTCCAGTTCTGTGTGATTGCTTTCACAGCATAATATGGCACTTATGAGGGACAGTCAAAACTGGGGTAATTTCATGGGGAATCACAGAATTGCAGGGGTTAGAAGGGATCTCAGGAGATCATGTAGGCCAATTCCCCTGCTAAAGCAGGTTCCCACATAGGTTTCATTAAGGAATAAACAAAAATGTTGGAAATGGCCATATGCTCAATTTCCCTGGCAATTGGCGAATAAATTAAACTGACCTTTAAATAGCAGGTCCAAATAGGCTGAATTGATCAAAAGGGCTGGTAATATGATTTGTTTTTCACTACTGTATTCTGCTATTTATGACATAAATTGATTTGTCTTTACACCGTGGTAGAAATTACGTTTGTGTGCATTTTTTATACAGAAAAGGGATTATTTCCAGAAGGAAAAGCTGGAAGAACTGCTTCCAGACCACTCACAGTTGTCAAAATCAGCCTTTGAGGTGGAAAGTACCATGCTTCCCTCTTTAACAAGGCAGCTTGTAAAGTGCATGGTGAGACTGACCCTACTGTTTAATAAGGAGCAAATGGGACTCTTGTCCTGCTCTGCTATGATTTGTGCATTGCAAAATTGTTCTGGCCTTTAGAGGGGATCTGCACTGGTTCATGACTGTTCATTTGCAAAAAGACCTCACTAGAGATGGGGCAGAATTTGAAAACACTGAACCCGTGGATTGAATGTGTACTGTAAGAGTGTCTGCTTATTAGGAGGAGTGCAGCTTTTCTGAGTGCATGAAACCGTATGAACTTGTGAAGTACGTAAATATTTTTTTTACTGTGGTGGGTAAAACAATCTTTCTTGAAACATAACATCTTGTGCCCTTGTTGAACTCTTCAAATGCAACTATCCAGTTGTTAAACCATTTATTTCTTACTGATAGAGACTGTGGATAGTGATATATCAATGTCATTATTTTCCTAAATCCCCACCTGGCCATATATGCTATAATACAAACCTGAGTGTCCCTCTGCATTTAGCAGGAGCTGTTCATGCTTACCAGCCTAGGCCTTTCCAAAGAAGGCATTTCATCTGTCTTTTCCAACTGACTTTGATGGAGACTGAACTCACATTGTGTCTGCTTATCTCTTTCCATGTCTCCTCTCAATGTTTTCCACAAAATTCTGCTCAATTCTCATATTTGTGGAAGTAGATGGGTGAGTGTGAGAAGCTAGACTGTACTGTATTTTTTCTGGTGGTGCTGTTGCACTTTGTGTTGCTTATATTGGACTTAAGAAGCCTCTACCTTCTGCAACATGGTAATATGTGAGCAGGTGGAAGAAAAAGAGGTGTTTGTGAGGTGTCATGGCTCTGAGGACAGTGCTCAATCTTGATGTTGAAACCTCTTTGAGGGCAGTGTACCATGAGACCTCCATTTTCTCTCAGTTTGGAGTGGTACACTTCTAGGTCGGGGATATTGAGCAAATTTTTGATTCGGAAATAGAGAATGTTTTTGAGAAAATTATTTACTTATCTGTGGAGGGGAATATTTTCAACTGCAAATAGGGAAATTCCTTCTATTTGTGCACTGTAGCTTGCTTGTCAGATACAGTATTCATATTTGGCATCATTCCCATATGTCCTTTTATTGATATTATGTAATTGAAAGAGTGAAAAATTGACCTTAATCTAAATTACCCTTTGCTTGGCTATTGTATAACCCTTCTGAATTGTTGATGGCTTAAACAGTCTGCTCCAGTTTCTAACTCTGGTTCTAATCTAATAGGAAGAAGTGCTGCTTAGCATGTAAAAAAGATAATGGCTTTTTTTTTTTTTAATATTTTTTAAGCGTTCATCACTGCATCTTTCCACCTGAGATATGCAGTTCCCATTTCCTTTGTACATACATACAAATAAAGCTGGAACACTGATTAACAGTGCTCCCACTGATCTTTAGAAACAAAACATACCTCGGATTGGAATTTTATTTTCTATCTTGATTTCATCTCTACTGGAAGTATTACACAGCCAGGAATTAGGAAAGAGTGGGCTGTTCTTGGTCATCCATGCACAACAGTGTCTTTAAGATTTAAATGTGCCCTTGTGACTAGCATGCTAATGGCATCCCATAAAAAGCACTGAAGCAGCGTAGACATATTTAGTAGAAGTGGACTTTGCAGAGGTTACTTTGCAGAAGATTCTGCAGTGCTATGTGAACACTTAAATGAGGTGCTGGGGTGACTGTGCATATTTTAATGGAGACTGAAAGCTGAAGGAGCTAGAACATGGGCTGTTGTGATGTTGTAAGTGTGCTGTTGAAATCTTTGACCTTAAAAGCTTGACAGGAGGGAGAGCACTGGAAATCCAGTTTGCTGACCACAGGGAACTGTTGCAGCTTTGTGAGTAAATATGAGTTGTGAATGGGCAGCATTTCATTGTGAGTGCCTGGAATTAAGCAGACCCATGGCTCCCTTCGCAGGCAAACAAAGCTTGCTTCCAACACTTTTTTCTCCTTGAACCAAAGGACCTTGCTTTGTGTTGCCTTCTGGCAACTTCTCTGACTCTTGTTCTCATTTTCTTCTCAGTGGCTGCTGATGGACAGTGGTGCTGCTGATCATCTCTTAAATGTAAGGCTTTATGCAGAGGGAAGAGCACTAAGCTGAAGCACAGTGTTCTTATGATGATCTATGCCACAGCAGAATTACCTTCCACTTCTTATGTAATCCAGCACTTAATCTTGGAGAAAAAAAGAGTAGCTTTCTTTTAAACTTGAGGTCGCAGCAGATCTTACAGGAATCCATTCAGCTGGTCAAAGAAGTGATAGGAATTAAAATTTTTATTTATTGGTTTTGTTTGTTTGTTTGTCTCAGAGAGGAGATGAAAAAAAATGGAAATTCACATTTATTGTGTTAGTGCTTTTCACAAGTTTTCCCTTTTTCCTTGTAGGTCTCCATGGAAGAAAATAGAGAAGAAGTGACTCTTTGAAATTCTGTTTGTGTGTGTGTGTGTGTGTGTGTGTGTGGAAAATACTGTGGCAGTCCTAGACAGGATGATTCATAGATTTGTCATTGTAATTTATGTGATACAGATGATGCTCTTCTGCCCATGCTGGAGGCCGTATCTGTACAGTTAAATAGCATTTTAAAAAGAATTCTCTTCCTTATACTGAGACTGGCTGAAGCAGTTGTTGCAGCATAGCATGAGCCACACGAAAGGGCAGTGGTTTGCTTTCACCTGCCTTCCGAGTCTTCATGCACCCACCATAGAAAGGGTGCTATTTGATCCCAGCAGAGGTGCTGCTGAGGCATCAGCAAGTGTGTCTTAGTTTCAGCTGGGACAAAATTGTTTTCTTCAGGGTGTCTGCTCTGGTGCTGTGTTTTGGTTCTAGGAGAAAAACAATTTTGATAACACTGACGTTTATAGTTTCTGCTAGTCAGTGTTGTACAGAGCCAAGGCCATTATCATTGAAGGGTCCAAGAAGGTGTGAGGGAGCAGGATTAGGACAGCTGACTTAAACTGTCCAAGGGGATATTTCATATGGTATGACATCAAGAAGAAAGAGTTTTGGAGGGAGTGGGAGTTCATCTCTCCCTCTGCTGGTGCTCAGGGGACTAGCTAGGCATTGGCTAGGGGGTGGTGAGAAATTGCTTCTGCATCATTTCTTACACACATCCATATATATATATATTCATAACTATTATCCTTTTCATTTTCTCAATCTTAATAAATAGTTTTATTTCAATCCATCTGTTCTACTTTTTTTCCAATTCTATCCCCCATCCCACTGGTAAGAGGGAGTGAGCAAACTGTGGTGCTCAGCCACCTGCCAGGCTAAACCACAACAAGGTCTAACCTTGCGGCAGCCTGTAAAGGAGGCTTGAGGTGATGCCAGATTCCTGAAAGAATGAGAAATTAAGCCCCTGGTTCAGCTAACAGGCATGTCATGCAGGAGAGGGCTAGTAAGGTGAATCTGTATTTGTTAAGAACAGATAGGCAGCTCTAGCTCAGTTAATTAGCCACAAAACAACTGGAATATTACTGTAATTTACACTGGGCTGTTTTGGTCATCTCTCTTCTGCATTTGAAATCTCTCTGTCAGATTGAGATATCATATTGAATTCCTGTAAACTGAAGTTCTAAACAGAGAAAAATGCTGACTTTCTCTACCTTTCTTGCCTACTCTGATGGCAGAGAGGGTGTAGTTATACCACACACTTGTAAAAAGATGGCAGCCTCTTTGTGTTTTTATGATTTGTGATTGGTTTTTGAAATGGTGTGTTATGTGTCAATTATTTGTTTAATTAGATGGTGTTGTTCTAATGCTGGCTGCAAAAGGTCTTTAAATGTGAAGATAGTTTAACTGAACATTTTGAAATGGGGCTTATTTTTCACTTCTGAGCTAACAAATTTAGTTAATGTTCCAATTCAGTAGCACTGAGGACACAATTCATTATTGTTCCACTTTAAAATATCAGCACGGAGCATCATTTTTGTTCTGTTTCTGTGGGGAAATGTGCCACCACAACAAAATAGGGTCACCAGCGGAGCAGAGGGGCAGCACTGAGCTCTGCTCTCTGGTGACAGTGACAGAACCCAAGGGAACGGCACGGAGCTGCATCAGGAGAGCGTCAAGTTGGATTTTAGAAAAAGGTTCTTCACTGAGGTGGTGTTCAGTCACTGGAGCAGGCCCCCCAAGGCACTGGTCACTGCGCCAAGCAGTCAGAGTTCAAGAAGTGATTGTACTCTCAGACATAGGGTTTTGAGTGGTCCTGAGTGGAGCCAGGAGTTGGACTTGACTTTTTTGGGTGGGGATGGCATGTTGGGTGGTAGAATGGCAGGTGGTAGAATTTCTCCTAGAAAATTATTTGTTCTACCCTAGAAAGAACATTCTCCTGAAAATTCTTCTTGATTTCATCTTTTATGACTTTTGTAAACTAACATGACTTGGTCCTTCAAACAGCATTAGCCAATTAGATAATTTCTGCTGAGTTCTTTTCTAGTCTGTTCAATTTTCAGTCTTCAAGAATGTGCCAAGAATTCCTTTTCAAGCAAAATCAATCTAGATGCAGTAAACCAGTTAATAATTCATAAGACATAAATGTCAAAAATAGTGTTTGTCCTACCAGATGAGTCACTTAGTCTGTCTTGGAAAGTTATGGCATCATAATCTAAGGTCTAGATTTAAAGTGCTGCAGTTCCACAAATGTAACTCCAGGATGGATGGACTTCCTCCTGCCGGTATTTTCTACTTAACTGGTACTGTTTGGAAATGAGCAAACAAATGAAGCCCCATCCTTTCCATTGGTGTCAGAATATTTGCATAGAACTGGCCAAGGCATTAGAGATGACCAAATGGTATATTGTTCTCAACTAATTCGCCAGCTGAATTTGTGTTTCTTTGGGAATACTACACTTGGCACTGAAACGAAAGCTGCCCATGGCTTTAGATGAAGTAAAAGGAGGTTTTGTTACATAGAGGCAGGTCCTAAGTTTTCTGATCCCATTTCTTTCTTTGGCCAGGAACAGAAGGGATTTGATTTTATTTCCTACTGTTTGAAATGAAGTAAGAACTTTTAAAACAGCTGCAGCATAAGGAAATTTCAACAATATGCAAATATTGTTTGGAAACCAAAAAGTTTGAATGTTGAAATATGCCTTAAAATGCAGAACAACCATGTGTGCACATGGCTTACTGATTAGACTGAATTGAATCCTTAACCGAAGCATTCTGCATTAGCATAAACAAACAAAAGTTTGTCTTTCAGGAATGGTAGCTGGATCTTATGGTACCTTTATTATTTATTATTTGTTTTAAAAATAGGACAATTTTGTTCTGAGTCTGAGGAAAAATCTTTCCACAAAAGTACTAAAAAATACCATACTACATAGAGACAGATCCTTTGTTGTTAGAATAAGGTTGTTGTGGGCAGTAGGTGTGATATACCATACCTCTGGTTTGTCTTAAGTACAGACAGGGAAAATGTGAATTTCTGGAGGAAAGGAAGACTTAATTGCTGAAAGGAGAGGGAAGCTTGGATGCTTTTGTAATAAATAATGTAAATCTTCAACCTTTTTTAATGCAGAAAAATACATTTTCCTTCTTTACTATTAACCAATTTGTCTTGCCTAGTTATCTTTGCATGCTAGGAATGGGATTCTCTTACTAGAATAAGAACCACAGATACCTGATATTGAAAGCCAGATAACTTTTGTTTTTGTTTTGTTTTGCAGTGTCTTAATTCACGATAATTCAACATAGGGTGATGTGGGACCTGTGATTTTCAAAAACATCAAACCCCTACTCAAATGTCTGCCTTGGCATGTTTTAGAATAGCTGCATCTTGAGAGCCAAAAAAATAAAAAAAACATCTTTGTGGTGACTGAGATGGATTGTAGAACTTCTGGTGTTCTCTTCAGAGTATTGTAGTTTTTATTTAGCTGTGGAGATGGGTGGGAGTAAGATTCCTGAAATGAAGATGAATGAGGATGAAAGAGTAGTAAAGATCTCAACAGAAAGCTTCAAAAACAGAGCAGAGGCAAATCTGTTCAGATTTGTGTAGATAACTCTGACTAGAGTTAGGAGAAATGGGAGGCTGTGAATGAAACTGCCATTTGGTATTTTCTGCTTTGTTAGTGCACCATATCCAGTGTCATCAGTTCCTCATTTGGGCATTATGACAGTATGTGGTGTTTCAGCACAAAAGACAAGATGGTCACTATTCCAAAAACAGGCAAATAAAATGAATAAAACCAGTGGGTTAAAAAGGTCACTATGGATTTAGTAGTGTCTGCCAGTGCACATGGAATCAAACATGACTAAGAAAGGAGAAGCTGACATTGTTTCCAAGATGATAAACCTATAATTTCCAAATTTTCTGTTTCAATGAGGAGGAAGAATATGGAAAAGCGAAGAGAATATAGGAAAGCTCTAATCTGTGGATAGTGTTATAACAAAAAATTCTGAACAGTCACTGGAAAGTAAGCCCCGTGTGACTTTTGTGCTTCTTCCTTCCCCAGGGGTGAGTTTGCTGTCCCAGACAGGGTGGCAGTCCTTAAACATGTGACAGTTTTCCTTGGTGCTGTCAAAAATTCTGCTAGCTTCTGATGAACAAAATGCCTGCTTGAAATCTTTTTTGCATTCTAATAATTACTAGTGGAATTCAAAACTGTTCTACATTAGTGTTTTCCCTTGGCTCTGTGAAATGCCATAGCATCTGTGTTGAGGCCAGTTGTACAACCAGGAACTGAAAGTATCTGGATAAGCTGCAAAGACAAAGTACAGTATTTGGTTTATTATGACTTTGTGTGAGTCAGGACAAGACTGTCTCAGTTTTTCTTGCTTCTTCATAACCCTCACACAGGGAGAAGACTGCTATTTTAGTGTGAGAAAATGTTGGTGCAGACTCCCAAGGTAAAATTTCTAGTGTGTCTTCAGAAAAGGAGCTATCCTTCTGTTATGTGCTGATCTATGCCTACTGTAAATGGCTAAGTTCTATAGCCTCCTTACACATATTCCTGTTAATCACTGGTCTAGAAAGCCTCAACTCCACAAGCTGGTGTTCTGTGTTTCTTGATGCACATTGCCAGTATACTGGCTGAGAATACAGCTGGGTGTGCTTGGGTTCCATTTCTGATTCATGTCTACTGGTATTATCCTAAAATAGAAAAAATAAAAAATAAAAATAGAATGTTCATGGTCTTAAATTTAAAAATATCTGCCAGTGTGTAGCAGAAAATTAGGTGATGTCTCATTTCCTTTGCTGTAATTTTGGGCTCTGTAAAGGTAGTTGCTGATTTACACCTCTCACTTTGAGAACAAGAGTGCTTCCCAAATCATACATTAAAGGTAGGTACGTAGGATTTGTAATAACTTTGATGAAAAAGAGGCAGTCTGCCCAAGCAGATTTGCAAAGTTCTCTTGACACATGCTGATGTAATGCTGTTACACCTTGTTTACTTTCATCCTGTGAAGGACTTTGTCTCTTCATGCTCAGTGCACTGGAGTAAGGGAAAACTGAAAATTTAATGAAGCTTCAATAAAATAGACTGTTCAGTTCCATATTTTTCTCACATGTTTGCAGATTAACTACACTTGGTCCAGGGAATCTTCTTCATCTGGATGAACTTAAGCACATTCACTGCTGTAGACCTTTTTATTCCTTGATTTCTTCCCAAAATGTCCTTCAAACCTTTGTAAAATAATCATTATTGAGAACTGTATTTCCTTTAAATTCTTAATTCATTTTATTGCAATAAAATTAAGTTTAGGAAGGTAAATTAAGCAGCTGAGAGAGAAGCCATGCATATTGAATGAGCTTTATGTGAAAGAATGAAGATCAGATCAGGAGTATGAGAAACAACCCTGTGCGATCACTAAACCAGAGGCAAAACCTCCTTGACTCCTTGAGCTTTTGAGAGCACATGAAGGAGAAGGCAGTAGCAGGCCAGCAAGGATGGAGAGTGGGACCACACCTTACCTTGCTTTCTGGGATTTAGGAAGCTTATTAACAGTACGCTGTTACAGAAGAGTTTATGAGGGAGGGTCTGACTCTTACTGTGTTTTCAGTTTTCTATGGTGCCATCAGGCAAGCAGTCACTGTAGGACAGCTTACTGTGGCTGTATCTATTAGACATCAGCAGTATCTTGAGGTGCCCATTTTCTGTCTTAAGAGGGTCACAGTGGTTTTGAGGTCACAAATATAAGACATGCAGTGTTGAAACTTAGAGTTATGAATAAGCCTGGATGAGATAATGTGACCTTTCTCCATTGTATTCCCAGCTGAGAGTTAGAAGTGCTTTGAAGTGTTGTTGCCCCATTTTCACTTCTGTGGCTGTTATTGCCTTCTGTACATTGAATAGAAGGGTAGCAGCCATTTCTGCCTGCCCTGTGCTCAACTGTCAGGAAGCCCTAAGGGAAGGAGATAGGATCTCTGTTCTAACCCATCCCATCGCAAAAGCCCAGGAATGAGTGGGGGAAAAAAGGAAAGGATAAAGAAACCAAACTGTAGTTACAGCAACTGTGCTTCCAGCTCCAGCTCTCTCTAGGCTTGGCCAACAGGGGAAACTTTTCTTCAGTGCACTATTCTGCAACCTTTTTATTCCCAAGTGATCCTCTTTGTACAAGTTTCTGCTGCAAAATGAGCACCAGGGAGGGAAGAGCTACTTTCACCTCTTTTTCAGCCCCATCCTTTGATATTTCTGGCAGGATTTGCGAAACCTGGTTTCCTCTCCAGACACCTCTGTGTTACCAAGGAGCTGGAACTTAAGAGAAGTAACTAATTAATTGTGTCTCCTCGACCCTTTTGAAAGAATGTATTTGGTTTGAAAACTGGAAAGATTGGTGTTTGTTCTGATACCTTATTCATCATTAAAAAAAAAAGGGGGGGGGGGGGGATCCTGTCTTCAGCAACTGCTCTAGATTATTAAACAGCATAGTATGGATCAATTCTTAAACATGGTATTTAAAAGGTAGATCAATTTACAAAAGCAGAAAATGATCTTGTAATACCAAGGGGCCTGGAAACAAGCAGTGAATACTAAAAGCTGAAACATTTTGCCACAGTTTTGTCTCCTAAGGCTTGTTGGAAGTGAACTATGGAGTTAGCTAGGTGAATAAGAGATGATCACTAATTTTCATGCTGTATACATTTACTCAACAACAACAACAACAACAGAACCATTTAGCTGACTAAATTCTGCTAATCTGTATTATTTTCTTTATTACATTTCAAATGTTCAGGGGTGACTTTTAAAAGAGCTATTTTCTGAATCGTGTTTTTTTCAGCATATATAACCAAACATAAAGAAAACAACACAGAATCAAGACATTTAAAAATTAATAGTACTGTCCTCTATCTCTTCTTTTCTAAATTCTCATGATTTCAAGGTTTAAATTTTAGGTTCTTCTAAGGATAAAGCTAATCTTAAGAATTTTGAGGCAGATGACAACTTCTGTAAAGACCTGGCAATAATTCCTTTGAGCCATTTTGTCTCCTGTCAACCTATCTCCTCTGGGAGCTGTTCCAGTTTGAAATATGTGCCAGAACTTTGACTGAGGCATGATTATACTTCTCCCTCTTGCTTTCCTTCATATTGAGTGATGTATCTGCTGATCTGAAATTCTAAAGCTATGACTACGTTGGCAAGTGATACAGTGAAATAGGCATGGGTCTGCAGAACTGAACAATTGGTGCAGAGGATCCAGAGAGTCCAGCAGAGAACACAGTTTTGGCATATCAATGCAACAAAAGTAGTGCAAAAGAGGGAGAGGAACTCACAGCAAAGCTTGGACTGCTGTTGGGTGTTATGATTTGTTAGTTGTTAGGATTATCTACTGTCCAGCTTTTATCTAGCTGCACAGAAAAAGAGTGATTAAGGATCCTTTACTTCTTAGGCCAACTAATGTAGATATCAGAGCTCACATGGCTGCCTGACCTGTGACATTGAAAGAGCAGTTGCAAGCTCGTGAGGAGTCTCTATGAATTCCTCATTTCTTGGTATTCCAAGAAAGATGACCACTGTAAGTAGGACCCTAAAGGCAAATGCCCGTATCCTGATTTTTACTGCTGTTATGTGTCATTTCATTTGTCCATTTGAATGGAGCCATTGCACTCATGCAACCAGTGCATTTGCCATGTAAGTACAGTGGAGCATGATCTTGCCCTGCCCTGGCCTTGCTGCAGAGAGTTGTGATATAATTTCTGATTTGCTAAATTGCCATTCCTGTCTCTTCCTACTGGTTTTAAATGTGTTGTTTTAAAAATACAGTTTTTCTACCAGAGCTAGGCCTACTATTCCCCATGGGATATAAGGTAAGATTCTGCCCTATTCAGTGGGGCTGGAGACCTGATGGATTTTATCTACACTAGATAGCCAAAGTTCCTTGTAGGAATAGGAATATTTTAATCTGTCAAGGAACTTACAGCTCTGTTAATATATGTTGTAAGAAATATTCTGTCTTTATTCAAATTGATGTACCTCCTTTTTAATCATAGATTTGCTTGAGAAATAGAGGTTAAATGCTTTTCCACAGCATGCTCCCAGAATTTGCTTCTGTTTTGCACACTTTCTGAATTTGCAAGGCTTGTTGCTGGAGCAGACTTGAACCTGAGATGCATGGATGTGATTTTCAGGTTTAGAAAAACAGAGAAAAAAGCGTATCTTCGATTTTATCTGGGCAAACGCTGTGCACCTACTAGCAAGGAAGAGTATGTTTTGATATGACAGTGGGAGATGCCTGCAAGTACCCCTCAGTGCGCCTGCTAGCTGAGATATTTAGAGAAGCCCTAGGAAGTTGGGCTGAGTTTGTAGTATTTGCTACAATCAAACGGGTGTACATTCCTTGGTATATTGTTCTGTCCATCTTTTTCTGCACTATTAATAGGACTGTGAGCACTTGGGGAAATTAAGTTGTGGAAGGAATCTAGGATCTTTCTTCTACATGCGTGCTGTCCCCCATTGCGGTTCAAAGCGCAGCAGTCCTATTGTTGTTACTGTACTTATCCATAAGTATACTATTGTTTCTGATCTTTGAACTGAAGCTGGGAATTCTGGAATTGAAAAGGCAATTTGTGAGAGAGTAGTCTCAACAGACCTAGTGTTGTGTGTTGGGACCATGCATTTCAGGGGAACCTTTTCTTTTTTTAGCCATTAATTATTTTATGTATTCACATAGGGTGAAATGACTGTTAATGTCAGAAGTTCTTTTAATGTACAAAGGTCTAAATGGCAGCCTATAAGTAATTATGAGAACCAAAAAAAGCTGAAATTCAGGAGGAAAAAAAGTTACTACTTTGACACATCATAAACACTCTAAACAGCCGAAGATGTTAAAGGAAAAAAAAACAACAACAGTGTACTAGTTTCTCTCAACACATTTAAAAAGAGACATTCTCACTCCCAGTTCCTGAAACGGTGCAAGAGCCTTGCTGTTCTGGATCTGGGTGTTTTTTTATTTCACATCTGTGCTTTTTTGGGACAGGTTTTATTAAGTTACAGTTCTGTGGCTTTTGTGCTTGCATTGAGCTCCAATAAAATAAGTTTGCTGCTAATCGCTTTTATGGATTTATAACATATCTTGCCTTTTGTTTATCTTCATTTTTTTTGTTGGTGTTGCTATCTCTCAGAACTCAGGATGTCCTGAAGCCTGAACATGTTGATAAGTAGGGTGAAGAAACCGTTAAAAATGCTCTGATGTCTTTTTCTTTGTGTCATGGGATGTCTCTTTGTGTCATTTGTATCCCTGTAATAAGATGATGTAGTGTATAGGAGTAACTGCAGCAGATATATAAATATCTCACTGCAGGTCTCTCTGGGTCTGTGGAGTCACTGTGATCTCCGTAGACTTGGCAGGGGCATGCAGATACCAAAGTTTTCAAGGCTGTATGGACTTTCAGAGTTTTCAGAAAGCCCTTTCATGCAAATGGATTGTTCTGATGGTTTTCTTTTTTGTTTTTTGTTCCCCCCAATAAATCTTTTTAAAATTGAATACCAGATGTGTGGTGTACTTACTTTACTGTCATACTGCAGAAGTAATGCTTATCAGTAGCTCCGTAAATAGCCTTCATGACAGCTCTCTTCTTTCAGCATACTTGTGGTTTTTAGGACTATTATAAATTTCTATATGTAAGATTTAATGGCATCACTGAGCATCACTGCATCTAATCTTTGGCTCTTTAATGTTAAATAATCACTTGTGGAGAACTGTCCGTAGACCTCAACCACAATAAATTGTATTGTATTTTTTCAGCAGAATGCTTAAGTGACCTGCAGAGAACTGACACCAGGAGGACATGTGTCTACATAACGACACAGAGAGACTGCTTTGCCCTCAGTCTGCTCTGTCTCATGCTGGAAATAACTACAGGGAGAGACATGTCTGAGTGGCATCCTACATATATGCATGTAGTACTTAACCTTTGTCTGTGAGAGCAGAAAACACTGGCAGAATTTCCCAGGCATTTCCTTCATGCACTGCTAACTTGGCATGCATGGTTTTTCCACTGGATTGTTTGAGTGACATCATGAAGAGTAGCTGTGCCACTGAGACTGACACAGCTTTGCCTACTTTCAGATGCCTTGGCAGCTCGCTGCTTTACAGGTGTTGCTGTATTTGGCAATTAACTGTTCCTCTGTTCCGGTCCTGGTCCTCTCTTAGGAGCTATGAAGCTCTTAGGAGCCTTATAAATACATTACTTGCACTTGTTTTTTTACGCTACAAAAATGTTTGTTTTTATACCAGTTCTGCTGCACACAAAATATCCTCATCTTCCCAGCTAATTTCACCTCTGCACACTCTGTGGAAATGCCTGTGAGTCACTCTTTGCGTCTCTGCATTTGGAGACGGATTTAAAATTCTGGAATCCAATTAGTGTCTCCCCGTAGACGTGCAAGCCTTTTTCATTCCTAGTTTCTCCGCTTTACTCGTCCTTGTGGAACTTGCAGTGAGATTACTGCAATACATCCCCTGTTTGCAGATCTGTATATGATTATGTATCAAACACTCCTCACCATGGGGATGAGCACATTATACTCAGACAAAGGGAATATGAAGTTTTGTGCATGTTTCCAACTTTTCACATGGCAGCACAAGAGATTTTTAGGTAACTACATTCCATCTCTGGCAATCTGCAGACTGCAATTTGAGCAGAATTTTAAATGAAGTGGTAGGTAAGGGAAAATTATAAGTTAATGCTCCCATGTGACCAGCACAAAATATCTGAGATGTAACGCAGTATTTGATTATTTTGTGGAAGAGTGGTGCTTTTGTTATAATGTGTCCACTAAAAACACAAACGAAAGGATAAAATATGAGTAGTATAAGAAAGAACTTTAGCAGGCTTTTAGGCGCCACTTAAGCAGAGCAACGTCCCGATACAAATTAAAGGATGAAAATGGGTTCTGAAGTGGTGGTGAATATTTTATGTCACATGTTCAAGTTGCAAGTTGTAACTGTTTAATGAGACAAGCATTTTCATATATAGCATGGACAACTGCGAACATTCTGAGGTGATGAAGTGGGCCACTGCAATACTGAGAAGTTCTGTTAAAAGTGCAGGTTTTAGAAAACAGTTTTGGACTTCTGCGTTGTTTTTTATCTGAACCTTTGGGTATTCGTGTTTGCTTCTAACAAGTTCTGGCACCAAATGCTTGCTGCAAAATTTTATGAAACACTTCTTTTCAAACTATCGTTTGCTTCCAGGGTAAGGAGCTTTTTGGAAAATACTAAATAAAATTGCAGAATTTCAAAGTAATTGAAAGCTTAGAACTTTCAAAATCAATAAGGCATGTGTCCCTATAGAGTGAGTATAGTGTACGGCCTTTTCTTTCCATTGCTGTTGTCAGGATTATATTCTTACAAATCCAAACAGGACTGATTGGGAAAAATGATAGATAATGTGTCCTTTAGCTAAGTATTGCACATCTTTCCCATTGCATATAATATTTTAAACTATTTATTTTTACACCAACAGAGCACAAAACTTCTTTAAATGGTTCTTAAGACTGTCAAGAAAATTCTTAATGCTTTAGATCTCATCTCCTTCAGTTCTCCCTTGTGCACTGGTTCACCAGGTATACAACTCCAGAGATAACCCACTTACACTGGGTGATATCTTGGTCCCAGTGGAGTAGCTTTGTAAAAACAGCAGGATTGAAACCCAGTTCTGTACAGGATAGAGAAGGTTGGCTCCAGAATATTTCACTAGATGAGCTTTATTGCCACAGAGTTCGCATATAGAGGGTTGTTCAGTGATAATGGGAAAGAAGGCTCTACCTACATGAGGATTACTATACCAACATGCAAATTTTAGTCAACTCATAATGTGATTTTGTACTAATGAGTACCACTGTGACAAACTGTAAAGTCATTAAAGCCACTATAAATCCCACACAAATAAAACAAATTACAGAAGGAAAATGGCTTTGCTATTTCTGTGCAAATGGCTTCTCTTGGCACTGAGGTCTTGGTCTTGGTCCAGTTTTCATGGTCTGGGTGTTGGTAGTCAAGTCAGTTCCCAGTTGTGACAATGTGATCCTAGCAACGATTAGCACTTTAGTCTTATTTTGTGCACGTTTAAGCATCTTTATCACATGACAATGGCTGATGTTTGGACATGTTGCTGGCTCTCACACATGTGAGGTTTTCCTATGAAAGTGCCACAGCAGAGTTAAGCCACGGTAAATGCTGTACTGTGTGCATTTAGACTGCAGCAAGAACAAATGCAGCTCCTCTTGCTGTGTTTAGCATTGATGCAGCCTTACTTGGAGTATTGTATTTGGTTCCAGTGTCCACAACATAAAAAGGATGTCAGGGTTCTTGAAAGCATCCAGATGAGGACACCAAAGCTGGTACCAGGGCAGGAAGGCACATTGAGTGAGGGGGGGCTGAGTGCACTGGATTGCTCAGTCTGGAGAAGAGGAGGCTGAGAAGCGACCTCACTGCTCTCTGCAGCTCCCTGGGGAGGGGAAGCTGAGGGAGGTTTTAGGCTCTGCTCCTGGGAACTGGCAGCAGGATGAGAACAGCACAGGGCTGTGCCAGAGGAGGGTCAGACTGGGCATTCTAACCACGAGGGTGGCCAAACACTGAAACAGCGTTCCTAGAGAGGTAGTTGATGCCCTGTGCATGTCAATCAAGTGCTCAAAAGGCTTTAAAATAATGCCTTCATTAATTTGCTTTAACTTCAGTTTATCTTTGAAGTAGTCAGGCAGTTGGATTAGATGATCTTTATAGATCCTTTCCAACTAAATGTTTCTATTCAGAAACATTTTGTTTGACATACTTGCTATGTCAAACAGAGTAATTATCTGTAAATGAAGGGTTAAATGAGTCCATGAAAAAGAATTTACTTCATTTGTCAAGAATGTTTTCAAACGAGTCAGTGAAATATAAGTTCATTGATTTGTTGGCTTTATGGATGAGACTTTATTTTAAGCACTGGCAATTCAAGAAATACAGAAAAAGATGTTCAGCAGAAAAGTGAGTACTGAATGTGAAATTCATATCAGGCCATTAATGGTGCATATCTGTGGGACGTTACAAGGTCATAAGTCTTCTAGGCAACCCCACAACACTGCTGATTTGAAAACTGAGTCTTCCTCTGCTCTTTCTATTGTGCTTACTTCTGCAGAGGCTGGTGACATTGGAACAGTGATGCCTGTTTTGGCAGGGAGTACTTTTAGTCAAGTGTTTCGTTTCCTGCACTGAGTGTGTGTTACGTGGCAGTGTCCCAGAGCATATTACTCCTATGTGACCTCTCCTTAAGGGGAAGCTGACTATATTCTCAGCTCTTATTTTTATTTTATTTCGGCCTAAGGAAAAAAAAAAAAACAACTGTTTATGGGGAACTCTGTCTACTGTCTTCTCTTACTTTTCTTATACTGGAACACTGTTTAGTTTACATCTCTTTTCCATTCAGACTTATTTTAAATGTCTGCTGCAAAACAGAGACCGAAGGAAATCTTATATTTCTGTTACCTCTTCCCTTTGTGATTTTTGGTGCTGATCTTGAAGAGGCATTGAAATAAATACAAAATTGCAGAAATTAACAGCATACACCAAGAGAAAAGAAACTCATACTTTTTGAGAAGTCTGTCTTGGCTTACTTAAATCGCAGTAAACTGCCAGAATACAAATCTGATTCTATTTTTGTAGCCAGTTTCACGGTGCATAAAGACACAGCATACGTGAAAGTAGTGTGTTTGCAGAAGTAGCAACATGAAATCATAGATTGCTTTGAGTTGGAAGGGACCTTAATGATCTTCCAGTTCCAACCCATTGCCATAGGCAGGGCTGCCACCCAACAGCTCAGCTGCCCCAAGACTCATCCAACCTGGCCTTGAATGCCTTCAAGGATGGGGCACCTGCAGCTTCTCTGGGCAGCCTGTGCCAGAGACTCACCACCTCTGAGTAAACAATTTCCTCCTAACATCTAATATAAACCTACCTTATATTAGTTTTCAACCTTTATCTTTTGTCCTATTATTGCACTCCCTGATGTACTTTAAGTAGTGGAAGGCATCTATACGGTCTCCTCAGAGTCTTCTCTTCTCCAAGCTAAGCAAGCCAAAATCCCTCTGCCTTTCCTCATAGGAAGGTAATTCCAGCCCTGCAATCAACTCTGTGGCCCTCCTCTGGTCCCAGTCCAACAGCTCTGTCCTTCTTATGGTGGGGGCTCCAGCACTGAATGCAGCACTGCAGGCTGGGGGGGAGGGTTTGTGGGGGCAATTTATGACATGGACTTTTCTCTCAAAAGTTGTAATGGTATCCTTGTTGAAATAAGCTGGTCATGGTAGTAGTGTTATCACTTAAGATTGATTTTTGCCATGATGGTGAAGTGCAGTGAAATTTAATGGGAACCAGAATTTCTTTCGTCAACTTGGCATTCACTGTTTGGTTCTTCAGTCTTTTTATCTTCTGTGGAGTGTATTTTCATTTTTGATGGAATTATAAATTTCTCATAAACTAAGTACTCAGAATTGTTTAACAACAAAACAGGCCAACTCTGCTAATTTATACTGTTGAAGTAGTAGAAAATTGTCACCATTTTCAGCAGAAACTATTTATTCCTTTGGTTTTCTTTACCAGATCTGTGTTGTTTGTTGTTTTGTTTTCTTTTTTAAATAGCACCATTGGTTGTTTACAAAATGATCTGTTTCCAAAGATGACAAACACTTGTTTCAGTGGGGAAAACAAGATCTTGATCTAAGTGCTTGTGGGTTTAATTCTTACTTGTGCAGACTAAATGGGGAACAAAATTGAAACAGAAGTTTTCTTAATTGTTTATTCTCTGTTTTTGTTTTTTGTTGTTTTTGTTTTATCTGGAATGTGACAACAGGCAGATGTGGAAGCTTGTCTGAGTATTGCTGTAGGTAGGAAGAAAACTTGACAGAGTTTTCGTAGTGGGAATGTGTTTTAGCTGTTAGCATCACCCTTCATTAGAAAGGAGAAAAGAGAATAGGCTATTGTGAGTGCCTGTGTTTTGTATACCATTCCTCTTCACGTAGTTATCAGTGGGAATGAAGGAGTTCACAGCCTTCTCTCTGCCACCAATCAGTTGTGGCAATTTGGTTAAAGCCGGGCTAGAAACAGTCATGCCTTGGATGCAAATCTCATTATTTCTTTGCTGAAAGTCTGTGGTGTTCTTTAAGGCAAGTTATGTGATCATGATTATCTGATGTTCTAGATCCTTCTGAAACACTTCAGTAGAGATAATGGACTTTAGACTGTTGATGAGTTGAAGTGATAGGAGAGACCAGTGAGAGTTTCTGTACTGTGCAGGTTCTGCACACTCACACACACTGTGCAAGGTAGTAGAACAGGTTTTTTTCTGGTGGCCCAAAGAATGCTGGTCACTTAGCTCAGCATAATCATAGAATAATTTAAACTTAAGTTTATGGTTTGATTCTGAAAGAGTTCGAGCTATCAGCCCTCTTTGTTCATTAGCATAACGTAGCATCTTTATTGTCAGCCAGTGTTCACTGTAATTTCAGTACATTCTTGGAGCTAAGTAATTTGGGATCATCAGTTGACTTCTTGAATGACACAGAAAATTGAAATGACTTTTGCTGCCATTTAGGGCTGTATCATTTCTTTTGTTGAAAGCAGTGTGGAAAACTGAAATGGAGTTGAGTGACGGGAGGATCAGGTCTAGTTAGACTGAGGATGAACTGGCTAGAAATGAAGTAATTTTTGTTTCAGCACCAGACTCCCTGGGCATCTCATGGAATGAGCAGTCTATTCTAACTTGACCGCCTGGTAACACAGACACACAGCGTGGGGATCTGAACATCTGCTGGTAGCTGGAAAATGGATCACAGACAAAGTGAAATGGCTTTTTTCTACATGAAAAATTTATCTTAATATTTTACATATTCTCAGTGCTGAATGAAAGAGCTGCTACTGCTTTAAATAGTGATGTATACTGAGACTGCCCAAGAAGAACAGTGCTGTCATCAGTGTATTTATTCAGTATTATTTTCCACTTAAGCCTCATGTCCATGCAAAGTAATAAAATATTAATAAAGCTTTGCGGTTCAGACATGGCATTTTGGGGATACAAGAAACAAGCTACAGTTTCTTGAGCTTGCTATCCCTTCACTTTCTCACTATTAACAACTCAAAGCAGAAGTCCTTGGGGATTTAGAGTGCAGTAAAGACTGCTCCTACATGGATTCCCCAAGGAAAGTGGAGACCTGTGCAATATGGCTTTGCCTCTCATTGTCCTTTTGGCTATAAATGAACACCCTTCCCACTCAAGACTATATCTTGAAATGAAAAGTTCACTTTTTCATTGTAAGGAAATCAATTTCATTTGTACATGCATGTAAATGAAGGATATCATAGCTTCAGTCAGAGTCCTTGGATCTGACCCCTGTTTAACGGTGATCTCTTATTGCGACTGGCTGTTCAGTGCTAAATGAGGAACATCCATGACTAGAAGTGTAAGAGAGTTCAGGTTAATCTTGAATCTCAACCCCCACTGTCTGGGGTTATGGCTGGTTTATATTCTGCAGAGATAGAGGATAAAAAGAATGTCATTAGAGGATCAGAGCTGAATCTTTATATCCAACCTTGTGAAACATGCTGTTCTCTTTCTACCGATGGTTAGTTCAAACTGGGGTGAACCCTGGGACAATGGCAGCAGAAAAAGTCCCCCATCGGCAGAAATCGATCGATACCAGATAAGCTGTATTTAGAACATGTTTTTGCTGTAGAGGATTTGTCCTCGTCCTCATCTCTGAATAGTCAAATGTGCTGGGACTGTGTCAGTAGTACAAATTAACACATTCTATCCTGGCAGAACTCAAAGCAGCTGTGCCAAACACTTAAATCTGTTCTTCAAAGAACTACACCGATCCTTTGCATGAGTCTCTCTACTGGGAGCAGAGTACTATGTCAGTGCAACACTCACTGTTCAAGAAGTTGTAACAAAATTATAAAGGCCACCATCCATGCTTGATGCTCCTGTTCCTGGATGCATTTTTTTTCACTTTGGTTTGTACTGGGAGCGCTTGCAATGCAGACAGGTACAGAGACCCTGTGCATGCTGTGACGTGGGCCAGCTGGGCAGGGCTGGTGCTTGGGGATGCTGCTACCCCTGAGGATAGGGCAGTGCCACAGGAGCATCTGAGGTGAACCCTGGATGGGCAGCCATGAGCCGCTTCATAGTCTTCCGCACAGCATGGGGTCAGGTCCTCTCTTAGCTAATTTTAGTTATAGAACTGTGGGAGGAGGGGGGCAAGGTAGACAGTCATGCTTTGCCCTGTGCCTGGCCTTTTCCTGTTTAAGAGTATTACAGTGCTTACATAACACCATTATTACAGTGTCCTGAGAGACAAATGCAGCAGATCCCATATCTGAGGTCATCTATTCACTGAAATTATGGTTTACAAGCCCTTCTTGGACTGTATTGTCTGCTGGCCTCCAAAACTGATATATCACTGGCTAGTAAAGCAGTATAATGCACTTCTTTCTATCTGCCTGATACAAAGGCTGTACTTAGTCACATGCTATGATAATCTATATATGGCTTATGTGTACGTTACATAATGTCTCACAAATGCAGGCTTGGGGCTCCGTTTGTCTTGGGCTGGCTCTTTACTGATACATGGGATGCACGTTGCTGTGATGCTATTGTGAGGACTCGTATTTATCCATCTATGTAGAAACATCCATTGCATTTCGTGTGGCCTTTTATTAAGGATGTTAAGGCCAACTCTGATGAGATTTACCAATAATAAATCATCTTTTTTTAAAGTGCACACAGCTGCATATATGAAAAGTTTCCACTGCCTTGAATTTAGTTACCAAGGTGATACTGTTAAATAAGTAGGTCGCTCCGAAAGTAATGCCTCTTATCTATTTCTATGGAAACTACAACAGATAAAAAGAACACCATAACCCTATTTGATAGAGCAAGTTCTCAGCTACAAACCACTACGTATCAGCACAAACACCATTAGTTGATTCATGTGGATGACCTGCCTGAGATGCTCTTTCTTTCATGGTGTGATTGCTTTGCTTGTCTTTCATGTCACTGTCACCACTGTTGGAATACACCATCCACTGCCTCATTATCACACTAATTTAATTAGTTCTCAGGTTCAGATCCAGAAACCAAATAACAGTGGAAATATTTGCTTTCATCCTTCAGTATGTGGAAACTTTGCAAGTCACAGTGTTGTACTGAAATGATATTCTTGACTTGTCTCGGGTACTCAAGGCACCTGGATTCTGGAGGCACTGACCTGTTAATTGGTACTCTTAATACAAGTCTTCAGTGTGAGCATGGAGATACATAATTTACAGATAAGATATCCCAAAAGTAATGATCATGAATGTGAAATCAAAGAAGCATCTCTGTCCATAGAGAAAGATATGATCATTTAGGCTACAAACCCACAAAGAAAAATCATTGATATGTTTTTCAAATAATTAAATAATGCAAGAAAGCAATGTGATACTTCTGCAACAGTTTTTGTCATTTTTCTCTCTCCTCATTGTGAAGAGTTCCTGAAGACTTACCTTTTAAAGGATGAGTCCTACACCTGAAAATATATTTTAGAAAAAGCAAGGGAAGTACCGTGGTTTTGTTCTAGACATGTGTGAAATCGACGAATGCATTTCACCTTAAACTGTCTTCAAGAATTTCAGCAAAACTTAGTATCAGTTACCTTATTCCAATTCAAAAATATTACTAAAACCAGAAATAATACAGAATAGGTAGAGATTTCGACTTTGAGCCTATCTCATATCAATTGTATTGTGTAGAATCCTAGGATGTGTATTTAGAATTAATATTTCTTCAGGTATCCTATAGAAAATATGACAGAGAATCTTGTAATGCCTTTGTTTATGTAGGTCAGTTTAGAACAACCAACTGATATTTTTGACAGAAAATGTGTAGATAGAAATTGAAATTGAGACAGCTGGAAAATAAAATAGATAGACTGAGATAGTACACCCATGCTTGGTTCACAGTGCTATTTCCTATCATGTATTTACAAGCTAAATAAGAAAGAAGAATTTTACCATGGTCTGTAAAAGTAGTCTTACCCCAAAGATTTTCTCCCCTCTGCAAAAAATTTCAGGCAGAAAATCGCAAATCAATCAGTCGATTACACAGTAAAATGCAGGAAATGATTGTATGAAGCGTTTTCAGATAAGTCAAAAATTTCAAGTACCTTTGTTGATAATTTCTTCGATTTATACTAATCCGGGGTTTTAAATATAGTAGTTATTTTTAAGAGATAATTGTTGTTTAGAAATGATACTTGCCTATTTTTTTTTCCTTCTTTTTCCAATAAAAACAGTCTTTTAGAAATAGTATAAATAGAAAAAAGCTGAATGTGGCAACTGAGTTCATTAATAGCAGTGCTGGCGTTCACCAGCCTAACAGTATTTATCTTTTTGACTGAATGAGTAATCCGCAACCTAAATTGAACCCAGCTGTCTTAGCCTGTTACTTAACTGCTGCAGTTTCTGGAATAAGCATGTGTTCGGCAGAAGCTTCCTGGAGATTATCCATTCCACTGAACAGGACATTGTAAAACTCTGATACATGCTTTACCATACTGGAAGTATTCATTTGTAGTTTGATGATCAGAAGTCTAAAGTTGATTCAGCTGTATTCTGATTTTGATACATTATGTTTGTTATTACTCCTAGGATCTTTTCTTTGTAGGTCATCTACTTTGGTTTTTAGGGACTAGAGTGACTAAAACTTTCTCAAAGTAAACATTCATAGCTCTTTGTAAAGCAGATGGAAGCTGGCACAAATACTGGTCAGTATTCTGAACCTTTAGCTAAGTATGTGCAAAGCTATGCTACCAAAACTGATTCTTACTTCTGAAATACATAAATAAATAAATTTTGAATTCTCTGGGGATAAGTGAAAGCAAAGCCTCAAGAGAACTGATTTATTAGAGTCTCTGCCACAGAGAGCACTCTCTCCCTGTATTAAAGGGAAGAAGGGGAGAAAATTAAGTGAAAATGGGCTCAACAATCAGTTTGTAACACTTCATCTCTACTGCTCCCCCATGGTCACTCTGCCCCTGCTCCTCGTGAGTCCCACAGGATGCTGTCCTCTCCAAATGGATCCTGCATGGCCTTCCCACAGGCTGCAGCTCTCTGCATACTTCTTAAACATGACTCGATACCACAGGGCCCACCCTTCAGGCACTGCTCTGCACAGATTCCCCACTGGTAGGGTCTCCCCCAGCCCTCCTGCCCCACTGCAGGCTGCTCCCCGTGGGCAGCAGCTCCAGCTTGGAGTGCTCCTGCAGGGGCTGTGGCCTGCTTTAGGCCTCATCCACTACTGCACTGTGTGCTTCTCCATGGGTGAACATGGAGATCTACTCTGTGTAGTGCCCATGGACTGCAGGGGGACAGCCTGCTCCTCCATGGTCCTCTCCTAGACTGTAGGGAGCTTCTGCTCTGTGCCTGGAGCACCTCCTGCCCTCCTTCTGCATCCTGGGGTCTGCAGGGCTGTGGTTTCCAGAAACTCTTGTGGTTTCTTACTCCTCTCTCCCAGTTACTGTTGCAGAGTGCTGTTTTCTTTTCTCAAACTTGCTCTCTCAGAGACACACTCAGTGTCACTCATGGCTCATCTCTGGCAGTGGTGAGTCTCTTGAAGCATCTGGAGCTGCCTCTAATCTGACAGGGGGCAGTGCCAACCCTGCAGCCCCACCTCTGCCAAAACCTGGCTACATAAACCCAACACTGGAATACGGAAAAGTCCTGTTTGGAATAATTTCATGTGCTTTGAAGACTTAAAAGCTGTCTAAAGCATTTTTCTATTTATTCAAAGAGATGAAATCAAATGAAAGTTACTTTTTAAATTTACTGTATTTTTTTTCTTACTGTATTTTGCCTTATTACTATTGTTTGTTTGAATTGTGTTTGTACTCCTCCAAGACTTTACCCATTAATTGTCTGAAGGGAGTATTCCCACTGATCACTCTCCTTCTTTGCAAAGTATTGTTTGTATGGATGGTGGTTTTTGATTTCCCAGCAAAAGCCACAAAGTCATTATTGTCTCATTATCTTCATCCTTTGGTCAGCTGTGTTCCACTACTTTAAAACGTATTTATTGGAAGCTGGATATTTTGAAGTAATTAAATGTTTGTTATTTTTGAACACAGGTTTATTTAAAGTGCCCAAAGCCTGTGAGTTGAAATTCAGAGATATGGCACATTCTACACAAGCAACATATCTCAGTTGCTTTACAGGCAAATGTGACAAAGAAACCCAATTAATACCAAATATTTGTATTTAATAGTTAGGTAAATTAGACTTCTAGACTTAATAGTTAGGTATATTAGACAAGTACAAAACAAATAGCCCTTTTCCGCAGTTTCACCACATTGAAAATGAGTAGTGTGCCAGTCATTCATCTTGGAATTGCACTGCTATTTTGATCTCTCCCACTGTGTCCCTAAGGTGAGTCTGTTACCACTTCATGAAGAGAAAACCATTGCCAGAAGAAATCATAATGAAAAACCTTTTTATACAATGTAGTGTGGGGATGCTCTGAAACTACCAGAGTGTAGGCAGTATTGAGTACCTTTGAGGTAAGTCATTCTAACTTCTTGCTTATACACTTAATTGGGCCCATCCAAGGCTTCCTCATACGTTCTTTGAACTACAGAAGAATGTTTTCATTGTTTAGGCTTTTGTTTGTTTGTTTGTTTTTAGCAGAAAGTCAAAAAGCACATTTTTGTTGCAGCGGTGTGCAGATTATTTTGTATCATCCAATACAGTCCTTTCTCTGATATTTGGACTTCCTGCCCTACAGGATTTTTCTAAAATTTGCTTTGAATTAATGAGAAAGGAGAAAACATTTAATGGACTGTGATTATTCAGATCAGATTTCTGTTCTCCAGAATGAGAAATCTTTTTCAGTGGCTACGCAGTAAACTGATTTAGTGATTTACCATACATTTCAGTTCTACTAGAGGATCCATGTTTTATTGTGCAAAGTTTGATTTTTTGTGGACTGAGACAAAATGGATTTCTAAGACACTGTATGTTTTATCAATAAAAATAAAAATATGATATGGAGAAAGTGATCTGGAGTTTTTTTGTTTGGCTGGTTGCAGTAGTTTTGTGAATGCAATGAAATGTAATAAAAAACAAAGAAAAATAAAAAAACAAGAAAACACTGTTCCACTACAAATTATCAAATTTTCTTATTAACTGCTATATAAAGCAATTTATAATCGTGTGCTCTGAATGACTCATTTTGATTATGCATGCCTTTGTATTACCTAAAATCTGTTTTACCTAGTTGTCACCTACCTGTATTGGCACTCTTCTGCTTATTACACCCTCCTTTTTTTTTCAGTTTGATTTTCCTTCTTGAAGACGTATTGTCGTGGCCATGAAAAAAAGGTGCATGTTAGTCCTTTTTAGGCACAAATGGAGATAGTACAAAGAATACTTTTTAGTGGTTTACAAGGAGCGTGCCTAGTGCTTAATGGCCAAATTTGAGTTGAATTTAACAAAATTATTATAGTTACAGAGTGCTCTATAATGTAAGTCCAATTTTGCCTGAAATACGTACAGCAACACTGGAAAAATATCTCATTCTGATAATAAGATATAAGAGCATAAGTGTATCTCAGTCGCTAGCTCAGTTTCACGTCTGATTCTTCCTGATCTATTTGAATGCAGAATGCACTTGTCATGGACTGCAAGTCAGTACTGTTTTTTGGGTAGAAATCTGTGACTTCTATTTCCTTCAGACTGAATTGTTCCCTGACAACAGATGTTAAGTATTTTTCTGAGCCTATCATATTATCATTAACTGGAGAACTTTTTGCTCAGGCAGAGGTGGCAATGTCTGATTAGTATTTTTTTATTTCTGAAAGCAAATTATTAATTGATAACTATTTGATACACTGTCTTTTTCCTCTGCATAATTTTATCTGTATATAATATGACTCCTCAACTAGTAAAGTCTCATGGAAGTGCTGTATTTCAGTGCTATGAGATGTTTATGCAATTATGTAGTTTCACTTTGGAAGTCACCCAAAATTACATCTTTTATGACATGTTTATTTTTTATTTATTTATTTTTAATCCTGACTCCTACTTAACAATACCAGGTTTCAAGCTTAACTGAGAAATAAAAATTAGGCAGATTCCTTTCTCAAATGCAAATTTTAATAATTTATGTTTTACAGTCCATATGTCCTTACACTTGGATCTGAAAGCAGATTTAGTGAAAATCTGTTTCAGAAGTTCCAAATCCTGTTTACCTTGCCCCTAGCCCAGCATGTGTCCAAACTTTTACAGACTTTTAAAATCTCCCTATGTCTTTAGTTCTGTTTTTGTGGATAACCAGCTGAATCTTAGCCTTTAGACAGTGGAGCAGCTGAGTACCTTGCTTATCCTATAGGAGGACTGGGGTTGAGGAATTTGATGTTCATTCGTCTGCTTTCCATGAAGAGATATGTGCTTCCTGCTTTCCATACAGCAAGATTTGATTTCATACTCACTGCAGGGATGGTCATCTTTCTTTTTGTGGTGGATTCATTGCACCATTCCTCTTAAGGCACCTTCCTCTTCCTGTCTTAAGATGTTCATTTGGAAAATTGGAGATTTCTTCTTGAGGCTTCTAAGACTCAATATCCCATCTCCTATTTTTCTTGAAAATCTTGCAGTCAACAAAATGTGGATGCTATACCTAACTTGAGAAGCAGATGTAACAAATGAAGATTTAATCTTTTGAGTGACTGGAAACATGACTGTAAGATGTAATTTTCACCTACCTTGTGTCACCATATGGAATTTGGAAGGTCTCTATACAGAGAAAAAGGGAAAGTGAGGGAGTCAACCTTTGTAACATCTTCTGCTTGAAAGACTTCACTTCTGTATCGTTTTTGTTATACTGAAATGTTATTTAATGCTAACCAACATTCTCCAAAGAGTTTTAAATTTAGCACTGTAACAAGAACCTAACTAAAGCCATAGGAAAGCGCTGTTACTGAAACTTTTCTTTCTCTATTCCTTTTCCTTAACCATTCTCTGAGGACTTGGAAAACTGCTAATGGAATTGAACTCTGTCTGTGAAGGAAAGGTGAAACATGAAGAGCAAACAAGACTGAAAACTAAGCTCACTGTGGTGGATGTGTATGTTAGTGAAACTTTAAATGGTCTCCAGATGAGTTGATGGGCATGCTTGCATTTTCAGCAAAACATCATGAACATTAATTCATTCTGCCTGCCACCAGAACCTGCTGACATCTGTAAGAGCAAAACGTGTTTTAGCAGTAATGGCAGTAAGACAAGAAGAGAAGAGAGAATTAAAAAAAAATAAATCTAATGTTTTGGCTTCCTCACAAGGTATTTAAATGCCTTCTGTGTCAGTTGGTTACAATTAACTCTGTGCATTTTCAGTAATCGGGTCAAATAAGTTTTGGAGACATCTGCTGAAATGTAGGAGAAGGAGTTACAGAATATGTGTTGATGTATCCAGGTATTGTGACCAAAAGGATACTCTGACTATTTTTCCTATGCCTTCGAGCATGAAATTCTTGTATTCTTCATCATGATGGTGTAGATATGCCCCACAGAGCAGAACAGCTGTTCATCTTTTTCAGAGGGGAATGTCTGTGGCATAGCATTTGTTGAGTCTAACTTCACCCATGTTTTGCTTTACACTAAGGAGCTGCGTATAATTTCCACTGCTTCCATGAAAATGTGTGGATGTGAAATTCTTCTAGAAAGTGCATGTAATTATCCCTGCAAAAGTTCCTTTCAAAAAGGGGAAAAGCCTGTAGAGAAAGAGAAGGGCTTTGCAGGAGACAGGGAGATACAGCTGAACAAATCCTAACAAATCCTCTTTCATGCACTCCTACACTACCATCCCAGATATACTTCTCTGTTTGTAAGAGGTGAGGAAACTGTGGCAATGCACTATGCAACATGGGTCAAGTTCTAAGATGGTTCTCCTTTGCAAATATCACTTATATGGCACGTGCATCTTATATAAGTGAAATCAAAGGCTGTTTTGCTGTTGATTACAGTGGGAGAATGGCTCATGAAGATCCCTCTGAGGATTCTGCATGCAGCAATACTCAGGTCCATCTGTGCAAGGAGAAATCCTCAGCTCTGACAAGCATACTTTGCTAAGCAAGGATGTATCATATCATTACTTATGATACAGAGAAAAACCTTATGTGTGTATTGCTCTTACACCTTCATTTGCAGAGCTAAAAAGTAGAACAACTCCATGACATACGGGATGGATTTGTGAAACCTTAACAGAAAAAAAAAAAAAGAAAAAAAGAAAATAGTAACTTCTGCCTAAAGTTTCTGTCCTTAGTTTAAAAGGAAAGAGAGGAAAAGAATGCTAATTCCCTCATACTAATTCCTGGTTTTGTTACAAGTTGAGCTTTTCTATTTTAATACTGTTGTCATAATCACATAGACACCTTCACGTTTGTCAGTGTTTCAGTGAAATGGCATGGAATTAACACCAGTCAGAATCTCTTTAACTGAAGTTTATTTTAAAACTCTTGTAGGCATGATAAAATCTATTTGTGGAGGAATGAGACAGCGATGTAAGGACAAAAAATGGAGGTGTGATTATGTTGCAGCTACTTATATCTGTATTAGTTAAAATCCCCAGTAGACTCTCCAGATGCACTTGCTCTCCTTCCAGATAAACAGACGCTGCATGTAAGTGAACAGCTTGTGTGAAGAACATCAGTCTGCTAATTAAACTCTGCATTAGTTTTCACATTTATTATATCTAATCACTTGGGGAATATAATCCCCATAAGTATCTTGCAAGAAGGAAGTGTACTTGTAGAACTCCAGATCAGTGACAGACCCAGAGCGGTGAGTGACTCTTGACATCTGGGTATCTCCGTATCTGGTGTAGAAGAAAGCACTTGACTTTATTTTATTATTCATGTATCATCCATAACAAACAGGAGCAAAGAATCATCTCCAGTTCTGATGATTCTTTGTAATAGTTACAGTTAAAGAAGAAGATTCTTATCTTAAAATATTCTAAAGACGATTATTTAAGAAGTGACAGGAGGACCTCTTTCCCTTTTCTTTTGTTTTCTCTCTGTTATCAACAGCTGTTAACAGTGGGTCTCAAATTAACTACTTGATGACACTGAAAACTCATTAATAAAGCAGTCAGTTAGAAATTAAACATTAATGATGTTCCCCTTAAAGATACTGCATTGTGCTTGTTGAACATGGTGACAATGGATTGTGATCATAGGAATTACCTTATGATGGAGGCATCGTACTATGTAGCTAAAGATTATCTGAATTTCTTCAGATGACAGCGGTGTCAACACTTGTAACCAGAAATTATTTTTGCTTGATTTTTTTAAGGCTGAGTATTTAAAAAAAACAAACTCTTTTCTGTAGGCCTCGTTTAAGGAGTACTTTGCACAGGTTTTGTGTGTGCCACACAATTAAGTATTGCATCCTTATTATGTTGATTTTTTTAATCATTCTCAAACATGGGAGTTCAATACTTTGTACATTATTTTGTACAAGTGTATAACACTGGCTTCCATTACTGCTAACTACTATGGTCAGTGGCATATTTTTATATGGACACACAAAGGAAAAATAGTTAAGGATTGGATAATTTCGTGTTTGATCACTATTCCTTCAAGGAGGAGGGGATGAATTCTGATATTCTTTTCTTCAAGTAGAGTGAGATTTGCCTGGTAGCTAAATTGTGCCAGTGTAATGTCTCTGTGCAGCTGTGAGAAACAATGCTGTGGACCTGCAGGCTGCAGATGGCATACTAGGATAGTCAGGAAACATCTTAGTATGTGTTTTAAATGGCTGACTGTATGAAAACTCAGCTGAATGTTAGTCAGCACCCTTGAAGCTGACACTGTATTTAAATTTGGAGGACAGCAGTTTGCCTGGGCTGCAGGTTGCTAGATGACCCTGCACAGCACCCTTCTTGCCGCCGGCAGTGCATGCAAGCTGCTGCTTTGCTTTGCTTTGCTTTGAAGTGACATTTTCCTTCAACAAGGAAAAGAACTAGACTGTTACTCCTAAGTGGCATATTTAGGCATTCCAAAGGAAAATTCTGTGTATATCATGAAAATGCTCATATCATGGTCTAAATGCGGACAGTCCTCCCACCCCTACCCCACCACCAGCTTTACAGCAACCCTGGCAGTGTACCCTAGGTATGAGCTGACAGAGTCATTGTACTGATTGAGTACAACTGGAAAAAATATTTTGTTAGTTGTGTTGCCTCTTCAGAGATTTCATAGCTAATTAAACCCAAACTCTTAGTATCTGTTACACGATACTTTTAATCTCCGAGAGGCTGCAGAAGAATAGAGTTTTCTATTATGAGAATTTGAGGGAATTGTGTAATAGATATCTTCTTGGAATCAGGGACGGAGTGCTGCCGAAACAAAGTGTGTGGGTATCTACATGTGGAATATGCATCCCTCATTGATGTGTTAGCAATGCCCTGTAATTAACATGCAAATATTAAATACAATGAAGCAGTTTGCTAACCTGTTTAAGTTCTGCACATGTGCTAGGAAATATTGTAGTGCAAGTAAATCAATGGAAGCTAGTAGATAGATAGATAGGTAGATAAAACTGATAGTTTATTCATGAAACTTGGTAAAACTTCAGGCATGCTCCATCTTTATAAGACATTTGAAATGAAATAATATGAATCTAAACTGACAGAAGTGCAGATTTCTTTGAATATCAGTAGGAGGAAGAGTGTTAGGTTGTGAGAAAGAAATGTAAAATTGTGTCTTTTAAATTCTTTTTTTCCCTCTCTTTTTCCAGTTTTACTCAGAAAGCATGACCAAAAAGACTGGTCTGTGATGTGAATCATAAGGATCAATCTCCATTGCAGAATTAGCATGTGAATTTTCTGTATTCCATTTATACTCAGAAACTTTATCCCAAAAGATGATAGTGTTACACATCTGGGTTATATTCTGCATCCCAAAGATGTGGGTTTGGCTGTGAGTGCTTTGCTCATGATTATATGAGTCACGCCTATGACACATCATAGGCCAAAGCCTTATTAAGTCCTGAGGGACCTAATTTCTCCACATTCCTGCTGGCTTTGCAGAGCAGCTAGTATTTTAATGCTGCAGTAGAATGCTTGGAACAAGACCTAGTTTCTCATACAGCACCTTACCAGTCTGTCCACTGGGCCAGTCTGGGCTTTGTAATGCAGATAGTCACACTAGAGCCAGGTGAAGTCAAATAATCACATTACAAGTGCCATGGGTAACTTCAGTAAAGACAAATCACAAGACTAGAAGTCTCAGTTCCTATATCACTATTCCTGTGAGCTGCCTGGACCAAATTTCGCTGTCCTCTCCTTACAGTGTTCTCACACTCACTTCCAATCTTTTATGTTCTTACATAGTTAATGCTTAAATTCACCTTGCATGCCCCTTCTCTAATATCAGCAGTTATTTTGAGCAGCAAACAACTGGTCATTCAGGGTAATGGTTTCTTACCTTTAACCTTAATCCTGTATGTAGAAAGAGTGCTGTGGAGTGTTATGAGTGTGGTTCAATTAATACAGGCCTCTGAAGGTTGAAGAGCTTTATCTGAAAGGAGATGGGGCTGATGCACATCTTGAAAGCAGGTTTCGAGTACTTACGAGTACTTAACAGTAATGTACTTCTGATTTTTGCTGGGTACTTCTGTAACAACATGCAGTGTTGTTTTTTTATTAAGCAATGCCATTTTTCAGGAACAGCTGGTTATGCAGATATAAAATTTTGTGGTATATTCACTTCTCTGTTTGCTGGGAACAAATGGATGAAAAGCATTTTCCCTGTTCCTGCCATAATCACCAGATAACAAGTGAATTTCTAAGAAATGAAGCCATCATAGGAATTTAGTTGTACACTGATTTTGTTATGAAGGACTTTGTCCTAGCTCTTAACTGTCTGTTTCTTTTAATATTGGTCTTCATCTTGGATTGATGCTGACAAGGACAGTTCTTTAAAGAATTACTTAGAACCCAAAGATTACTTAGAACTTATCAGACTCCAGAAGCAGAGGAACATCAGAGTCTTATTCTGCTGTCAGAAAGTCACCTCTTTAGATTACAATTACTATGCTGTATATTTTCTACTCCTGACAATGCATGCTTTTGGATATACATTGAAGAGAAAAATCCTACATACTATAGCTCAGAGAGATGCTTTCAGAAGTACACCAGTCTCTTCATTCTTTTTCATATTAAGGTTTCCAGTTATAAAGCAATGAGTTGATGTCTTTTCCTTTTATGCCCATTCTTCAAGATTTTTTTCTGGAACTTAGTGGATGTTGCTTGGCAAGGATGCTGTTGAAATGATGCAGAACATAAAAGGTCAGCATTAGTTTTGCTTCGTACCCTTTGCCTCCATTCAGTGCCAGAAATGACAGATGAAGTTAGTCCTAAGATTTATCCTTTGCTATTAATCTCAGGGGCATTAGCCCACATTACAGCTAATCAATATGAAGATGGATGATTACTGAATATTTTGCCCTTTAGTAGTAGTAGTTTTTGCATCCTGATCAGAAATGAAGATGTTTAAACATTACCATTCATTGAGATTTAAGATGCTAAAAGTAATAACAACTGAAGGTGCTGAAGAATCTGGAGCAGGGGGGTGTATGAGGAGTGGCTGAAATCCCTTGTTTTGTTCAGCCCAGAGTAGAGTAGACTGAGGGAAGGCCGCATGGCGGCCTGCAGCTCCTCACAAGGGAAGTGGATGGGCAGTGCTGAGTTCTCTGCTCTCTGGTGGCAGTGGTGTAATACAAGGGAATGGCATGGAGCTACATTAGGGAGGGTCAGGTTAGAGGAAAGGGTACCAAACCTTAAGATGTTGAGGTACTGGAACGCCTCCCCAGGGCAATGGTCAAAGCCCCAAGCTGCCGGAGTTCAAGGAGCATTTGTGCTCTCAGACATACAATCTGAGCTTTGGGCGCTGTGAGGAGCCAGGAGTTGGACTCGACTATCCTTGTGGGACCCTTCCAACTCAGGATATTTTATGATTTATTTAACATATCTCTAATTCTGTGCTTGGAGACATTTCTCCCTAATCTAAAATCACAGAAACAGAAAGGAAATGTCTTCAAACTTTTGGTTAAAAAGCAACTAATACAAACACTTTTAAGAAGCATATTGCATCATCAGATTATACCTTGCATATTCTGAAGGGTAGCTGACTTTTCAGCCTTAACTCTGAAGTTAGAGAGTTCTGTAGGACTTCCTGTAAAGTCAACAAGTAGACTTACCTGCTTGAGAGACCCACTGACTGAAGCTGGCTTTACCACCAGATAAATGCAGCAGGAACAAAATGCACCTAGCACATTTTAAAAAATCTTAATCCCATGTGATATGTTCTCATCTTAAAATGTAAATCCTCTTTCTCTGTTATTTTGTCTTGCCATTAACATCTTCCTTAAAAACATAATGGCTTTATTGCAGATATCTAGCAACTACCATATCTTAATCTGTTCCTATGATATGGGGTTTTGTGCTCTATCTACACTGAGTAAGAATTATGATATTTGCTGCAAATTATGTTTAACATTTTTAGAAATAATTTTAAAAATCTTTCCATGGAACAGTAATGTTTCTGCAATACATTCTTTATTAAGCAAGGTGTCTTTCATTTTGCTATAATTAATTGTAACTAAGTTGATTTAAAATTACATTACGTACCATGTGCCCACATGTGCCCACTGCTACTCTCTCACTCCCTGAGAGCTGATCTCTCACTCCTCCTCCTTAGCAAGACCTGGGGGAAAATAAAACAATAGAAGCTTGTGGGTTGAGGATATTGCTCACCAGTTACTGACACAGGTGAAACAGATTCACTTTGCGGAATTTATTGCCAATTATTAACAAAGTAGGATAGTGAGTAATAAAAGTGAGGCAAAAATATCTTCTTCTGCCCAAGTTTCTTCTAGGCACAATTTCATTCCTGACTCTTCTACCCCTCTCTTCAAAACAACAGGGAGTGATGAGGTATGGGAGTTGCAGTCGGTGCAGAACACTTCTTCTCTGTTGCTCCTTCCTTTTCACACTATTCCTCTGCTCCATTTGGGACTCCCTACCATAATGTACACTCCTTCACAAGCTGCTCGAGAGTGGACCCTTCTACTGTGGGCTGCAGTCCTTCAAGAAGTGTTCCAGAATGTGTCCTTTCCACAGAGTGTAGTCCATGAAGAGTAGAGTGCTCTAGTAAACTCCTGCTCACTGGCTGCAGTTTTGGCCAGCTTGCTCCTGTGTGGGATCTCCATGGATTGCAGCCTCTGTCGTGTGGTGTCCTTCATGTGTGCATGTGTTGATCTGCTCCTCCGTAGGCTTCTCCATGGGCTATGTGGGAACTTCAGCTCCAGCGCCTTGGGCAGTTCCTGCCTTCTTTCTTCACTGGCCTTGTCTGCAGAGCTGTTTCACTCACATTTTCCTGCTCTTGCCTTTCTCAGCTGCTGCGCAGTGCTTTTTAATCTTTAAAAAGTGTTTTAATCTTAAAAAAGTTTAATAGAGACAATTTCTCTATTTCCTTCATTTTGTTAAAACTGGACTCTGAGTTTCATCATGTTCTAGAAGCTGTCTTTTTAGAGACATTAAAGAGTGCTTTTGCTAAATGCATGCTGAAGCTATTCAAGTAATTTGCTTTGCTTTTATAAGGTATGATTTTAAAATGTTTTGGGAAAAGGGCTTTTTAACTGTTCTTGCACAGTACCTTGCCTATAGAAGTGTTTTCTTTTTTTTTTCCTATGTTTTGTTGTAATATTATTTTAAAACATAAAATGTTAGTCATAAGAAGTCAAGATTTTTGAAGTAGTAGTTGTCATGACAACTTTCATTCCGTCGAGCGGAGTACAAGGTCTTTCAGTACATGACTGGACAGCATACGCAGGTAGCTAGATGAAATGTTACTCAATATAATAATAGTAATTATGATTTCATTAATGGATTGACTTTTTCCAGGTTATGCAACAAATAAGCAGAAAGCTGCAATTCAGGAAATAAGCTGTAAGTGCTGTGCTTGTTCTTTCAATCATTTAAATGGTTGGTAAAGACATACTGTCTCTTTCCTATGAGAAAGTACTACTGGAAGGAGCCTGTTTTGTGGGTTCTTATTTCCAGTTTTTTCTGCCTCCCTTTCTCCTTTTCCTCCTTTTTTTCCCCCACTCCGTGGGTGTTTTTTGCTTTTGTTTTTTTGTTTTTTTGTTTTTCCTTTTAAATTATTTATCTTTCCACTTTGTTTTTTTTTTCTCTTAATGATTTTCTGAACTTAGTATACACTTCACAGCTGGAATGGGGGCAATTTTGTGAGTTGATTTAAGCCTGGGTAAGAAGGTCATGAATCACCTAGTACGGCCCTTCTGTTACTGTCTTCTTGAAGTTGGGACTGACTGGGAATAACATGAAGTCAGAAAGTGGTAAATTTGCCACAGTTACAAATTCATAATGCAATTAATTCTTATTTGATGTTGGTTTTTCAGCTGAGATGCTAGGGTACAATGATAGGTCTTGTATTTTAAGACATATGGTACCTTCTGTATTTTCAGCCTTACCTAGGAGTCACAAGAAGACTTTTCTTCCATCACTGATAGCATTTCAAACAATCCTGTGAATTTGAAAGTCTAGGTGAAAATTGTGCAAATAAATCTCTTAAAAAAAAAAAAAAAGAAAGAAAAACAACAACAAGGACTTATTTGGGAGATGAAAATGCTTTTTTAATTGCATTATTGACCTTTTGCTGCTTAATTCCTGCTGAATTTCTTTCTTTCTTTATTCCTACTTAAGTCAGTAGGAATAATTCAGACATCTTGTAGAGCACATCTTTCATTACTTCAAAATTAAAATACGACACATTTTCTGAAGGGACTGAGGAGGATGTGGTGGTTCACCTTTAGAGGCATATTGTTCTCTCAGGCAACTTCCACAGTCAGAAATGGCTGAGCAGCAGCTAGAAATGGCCGAGTCAAATTTCTTTGAAGCGCCTGTCCATGGTAGTGGGATATATATATTTTTAATTTTTTAAGTAGAGCTTAAGCTTTGTAAGCTCAGAGCTTATAATCATTATAACCTCTCAGTCTGTAAATGCTGGATTAAAAGAGTGTCAGAAACTGTAATTAGCTTGTGTAAAAAAGGGGGGGGAGGAGTGGTCACAATCTTGTATGATTGGAAGGGAACCATTATGAGGAATTTAGTTTTAAAGCAGGATAGAATTTTACAGCAAGACAGTTGTCCATAGATTGCACCACAGAGCTAGAGTAAATTAAAAAGCTACATTTTTATAAGGATGCTGCACATTTTGTACACTGAATGAGAAAACCATAATGAAGATGTAACTGGTGTAAAGCTAGCAGAGGATTATAAAAGAACTATAAAATTGCCTGGGTTGGAAAATGCATCTGAGATCATCCAGAACAGCCGTTAACTCAGCATCATAAGACCCATCACTAAACCGTGTCCCAGGTCCCACAGTGCCGTGTCCACACAGCACTTAAATACCTCCAGGGATGGGACTCCACCATTTTCCTGAGCAGTCCAACTCAATATTTAACCACCCTCTCTGTGGGGAAGTTCTTCCTGATATCCAATCTAAGCTTCCCCTGTATAATAACAAACATATTCAGAAAGAAAAATTTAAAGTAGCTAATATTTTTTTGTAATTTTGTGTAATTTTTTAAAATTTGCCTATAAATCCTTCAGTATATTGAAAACCAGTTTGATGTGTGCAGTTTATCTCTTTTTCTGTCTGTAATTGTAAATCACATAGGCAGTATTTAATTTTTAATTTTTTAAGTATTTAAATATTTTATTTTTAAATTATAATCTGGCTTGTAAATAATTGATTAGAAATATATAATTTATAAATATAGATAAAATTAATTATTTTTATATCAGATTATAATTAATTTGTAAGTATTTATTTGATTATAAATGTTAATATATATCCGAACGAAAAATGAACAACTTCAGTAGAAGACAATTGCTTGAGTGCTTTGATGTTTAAGGAATTTTTCCTTTTCAGTTGAACGATAAGAATGAAGATAATCTTATAGTCTGTAAATGAAATAGAAAAAAGAATTATATTCAGGAAACAACACTTTAATAATTTTATCTTTTCATAGATCTGCTTGATCAACGTGCAGCTGCTTTCTTAGTAATAAGAAAGTCTTACATAAGCTAGTTTTTTGTACACTCATCGTATGTCTGCATTTCTGGTAGGTGGCAAAAATCTCATGGTTAATGCATTGCTAGCACCTAACGGGCAGTTAGTCTATGCCTTCAGAGGGGTACACATCAGGTGACACTGACAGCAATGGAAAGTCATTGGAACGTAGTGTGGCCTCTGTACCTGGATGTGGATATTTGTCTCTGGCTTTCACAGGATAGAAGATTAATGTAAAAAATGTCTTTCCTTGTGTAAAGAATTACTGACATCTGCTTCTGGGAGGAAACTGGTGTGAGAAGCTGGTTTCTCCATCTGTTGGGGTAGCATATATGCCGAAACTCCCTTTCCTGAGTCCATGTTTGGTGACACTGGCTGCTGGGAGGGAAGACAGCCAGTCGCTTGTCCTGCTTCCCAGAAGTGGGTGGTAAAGCACCCTGCACCATTCCAGTTAGAGCACCTCATGAATTTGGGCTTTGGGGCAAGGAATTGGAGAGGTGCAAGGTTCACTGATGTTAGGGCAGTGAGCCCAGGTCCAACAATCCTTCCCAAGGAAAGCGAGGGAGCAGTGGGACTGCACTGAAAGCCATCACTGCCAACTTATTTGTTATCCAGGTCCAACTGTGTTCTTGTGAGGAAGAGCTGCAGAGGTAAAAATCTTGCTGGTGGTACAGCATACTCTACTAGAGTTTTCTTCTCCCTTTAGCTCATTCATGCAAAATATTAGAAGAGAGAAATCTGGCCCTGGGAGAACTCCCTGTCATCAGTAGAACCTCCTGATAGAGCTTACCAGTTAGTTAGGTGCTGCATTATGCATAACAGCGCCACCAGACTGACTAATAAGATGATTTTACAACATAGAGTTCATATTTTATTTATGCAATGACCTTTATTTATTTACTGAACTTGTATATAATCAATTTTTCCTATACCGTTGACCTCACACCAGCAGAGCAGCTCAACAATTTCTGTATTTGAAGAAAATTTTGAGTAAGGTGTTTTAGCACACAGTATGTGGGCATGCATAAGGTGAGCACTAAATATATTAAAGCTATATTAATGTCACAGAGGATGATATTAGTCTTTGTTTTTTATTTTGAATTGTGGCAGATGTGACTTAAGTGTTTCTTTTCCTTTGGCCTTGTTTCATAGCTGCAAATTCACAGTGTCCTATACTGCTTATGATAGAGTGATCACTTCAAATCAAGCCTGCCAGCTGTCAGGACTACCAGCATTCAGTTGTGTGGGGTTTTTTTTTGTGTTATTTTTATTTGTTTGTTTGTTTTCTGAAATGCTTCTTACGAATTTCAAGTATTTCACTCTTCCATTCCAGGATAGTCTTCAGATGTTAAAGATTAGCTTTGTTGCATCTCTTCTTTTTTAATCACATTCTTAGCTCTTCCAGCATAAATGCAATTTTTCTGATGAATGGAGAAAGACAAGACAGAAAAAGGAAAAGGAAAAGTATAAGGATATATTGAGGCCCTGTGCATTGTGATGCTTGGAAATGTTTAATTTTTCCTTGAAAGGAGTAGCTTAGTCTTTTAGGAACTATTGCTTTTGGCTAATTTATTAAAAGAAAATAATAATAAAAATAAGTTGACTGGCATTTCTGTTTATTTTTCAGAATGGCTATGGAAGCTTAGCCATTTGTTACATGAATGCCAGGGTGCAATAGAAGAAGTAAAATTATAATGAAACTGTGGTTACTGGCTACGACTGGAAATCAGTATACTCCTCTGGTAATGTATCTGTCGGAGAAGGGCCACAAAGATAATCAGAGAGCTAGAGCACCCCCCTGTGAAGATAGGCTAAAGAAACTGGATTTGTTCAGCCTGGAAGAGAGAAGGATGCAGGGAGTTCTCATTGCATCCTTCCAGTATTTAAAGGGAGTTTATAAGCTGGAGGGAAATCAACTTTTTACATGGGGTAGATAATGATAGGATAAGGAGGAATGTTTTTAAACTAAAGGAAGGGAAATTTAGATTAGATGTCAGGGAGAAGTTTTTTTTTCCTGGGAGGGTGGTGAAGTGCTGGAACAGGCTGCCCAGAGAGACTGTGGATGCCCCATCCCTGGAGGTGTTTAAGGCCAGGTTGGATGGGGCAATCTGATCTAATGCTTGATCTAGTGGCTGGCAGCCCTGCCTGTAGTCGGGGGTTGGAACTTGATGATCCTTGAGGTCCCTTCCATGTCACGCACCATGTATGACACCTTTGAACCAGGCAAAGTCATAAACGTGATCTGGAACATAAACAACTGATAATCTTACAAAACAATCAACTTTTGAAGTTAATTCAGAACTTCAGCAGGAGTGAGAGGAGATCAGAGCTGTCTTGATGGTCCTGGTGAGAAACTGATGAGCCCTATTCTGTGTAACTGGAACTTATGGAGGTTACTCTGAGCCTTGGAAATAATGAATCACAATAGCAGTGCTGAGAAATAGCCAAACTTCAATTCCTGTCTCAGGACTTTCTTCTTAAACAGGAATCTCAGCTTGAAAGCACTCCACGATTGAAGTGTTTTGTTCAGTGCAGTTAGACAGGCTAGGAAAAAACACCTACTTTTTCCAGAAAACAAAGCAGAATATAAAGCCACTGTGAATCTGGTGTTATTATTATCTGTCAGAAGGATTTTGTAAGGCAGGAACAGAAACTCATAGTTTCCTGAAGCCAAACTCTGTTTGTATAAAAAAAAAAAAAAAAAAATGAGACTAAAGGTCCAGACTACAAATGGAAAAGAGGAAAAAAAAAAAGGAAAAAGGAGAAGAATTTTTTTTTAATAATCTTTTAACGTCATCAAGTGTTACTGTTTGTGTCTGTAGGCAGTCTTCCTGCATAGAATGTGATCATAAAGTTATTTCTCTTTTGCAGGTAATGGTAAGAACAAATTTGAGGTTTTTTTATTTTCTTCTTTAAGAAAGGTCAGTTGTTCTAAATCTACACCACTGCAAAACCAACATGAAAAGAAGTGCAAACTATATTCAGGAAAAGAATGTAAATTTGGTCCTTTAAGTTGAACAGATGCTATGTATTTGGAAAAATTATGTCATGAAAGCTGTGTTAAAAAGATGATCTTGGATTCTAAAGAGAAACAGGTGGATATATAACAAACTGAACACTGTACCCTATGTTAACATAAAATGTGTGACTATGTCTTTAAGTTATTCATTAAGGTCATTAAGTAACCTATCTGAAGGTCATTAAACAGCACTGGTAGTGAGGTGGAGAAGTCACCATCTGGTGTCAAGGTGAATTGAGTAGATTGTGCTAAAAGTAGTGATGCTCTTGATCTGCCTCAAAGCATTCTGCTGTCCTGCTTAGGACTGCTTTATCTACTCAAAGACTTGTTAAAACAATACTGAACATGTACAGGGAATTAATTTGTCTTTGAACTGATGAGGATGTTTCCTTGAACACATGGTGAGAGGAGAGAGCAGCTTATTTTCAAGTTTCTACTGTTACCAGTTTGGGTATATCTACACTACTCTGGGGGTTTGTTCACACAAAAAAACAATCCATGAGATAGGTTATCTCAGTCTGAAAACGAACAAGGTGCCATTTCTGATGGACCTATTTGATAGCATCCTTAGGATTGTGCATCAAGAATGATAGAATTCAGCACAAGTTTTTCTCTGTGCTATATTAAAAACTGAATATGGTAATGCAGTATTACTTCCTGGCCCCTTTGCAAGTTGTAATGCTGATTTGCTTGAATGATATAATTCTATTAGTATACAATTATATAAATACATTGATTCAACATTTAGACAGTGAGAGCACCTCAAGTTAGGTTTCCTGAAGGACATCTTAATAAAACATAATTGCTTGCTCATGAACTTAGCTATTTCTCTGTTTTTTTTTCCTTTTTCCTTTTTTCTTTTTCTTTTTTTTCTTCCCCTCAGCAATATTGCTTTTAGATTCCATGTTTCTATGATATTCAAATGGTTTGGTATTGGCGGGAAGCACATTTTGTTCTTTTGTTTACATCGCAGAATTCAGGATATGTTTTTCTCTTTCACATTTTCCATGTACATCTTCTGGTGTTTCTACCTTTTTGTCAGAATTGTCTCTGACTGAATTAATTGGTATGTGAGCTAACATTTGCTGAACGTACTGAAGAAAGTGTATAGAATTGGACCATTTACTTTTGTTTCAGCAGTTGGAGTACTCAGCACAAGTAGTTTCACATTCCTTTTATTTCACTAACATACAATATTTTAATTATTCAAGAAGAATCGTGTACTGTTTGTTCACCTGTGTAGGTTTTAGGGTCTTTGTGGGAATAGCAAATCTGGGGGTAAATCTCCTCAGTTTATTATTTTGAGATATATAGGAAGTATTATTGCAATTAGACAATTCCCATTAAAGTTAATAGAATATAGGAAAATAAAAGCAGCCTTTAGTTGTGTTCATCTTTGAGCCTCTCACTACAAGAAGGACACTGAGATTCTCAAGCATGTGCAGAGAAGAACAGTGAAGCTGATGAAGAGACTAGAAGACAGATGTTAAGAGGAGCAGGTGACAAGCTGATAGAATGTGAGGAAATGGCCTAAAGTTACATCAGGAAAGGTTTAGATTGGACTTCAGCATGAATTTCTTCAAGGAGAGGATGGTGAAATGCTGGATTAGTCTACCCAGAGAAGTGACAGGATTGCCATCCCTGAAGGTATTTAAGAGGCATGTAGATGTGGCTCTTGTTTAGTGATGGGACTTGGTGTTCAGTTTGATGGTTGGACTTGTTAATCATGAATGTCTTTTCCATCCTAGATGTTTGTACGTTTCTTTGAATCTATATATCAGGGAGACTACGTATTTGTCTTTGAATAATGAAATCCTGCGGGAGACTTGATAAGTAGTAGCAAATTGTTACATAATGATAAGGTCAGAGAACTGTGAGTAACAGTCTTCTAGTGTTGGTAAACATTATGTGTGTAGGCTCTGCATCATTTGCTTACACAAGCATCTTTTTACCTATCAGGATGTAAAAGGAATGCTAGTGTGACCCTCACTTTCTCATCAGTCTTCTGTATTCGTGTGGTTAAGTGGTTATTTTCAGAACTGAAACCCTGTGGATTTTCAAAGTAGCCCAGAGTTTGCAGGCATTTTTTGCTAGGCATATTGTGCAATGCATCTTGCTTGTTGGATATGGAGCATGGTAAGGCCCATTGAGTGTGTGAGGCCTTGAAGATATGTAGAGGGATGGCAGTTAGCTGTTTTGGGAAACTGACATTATCTAAAAGTTCTTTCTAAGTTGATCTAGAATTGAAAATACTCCAAAAACTGTAGTGGAGCTGTGAAATGTCAAGTAAACCATGAAGAAAAGTTTAACGAAAAAGAAAAGTTTAAGGGAGATTTTTTTGATTCATAACTTTAATGTGTCATTGTTTTCAGTTTTACTTATAAGTTGTGTTCAGCTGTTTGTTTGGGTGGAAATAGTCAGGTGAGAAGATACTGAACTCATATTTATTAGGCTGTATCTGGATAACTACTAATCACAATAATCAGAAAACATGGGCAGAGGAACCCCTGTAAGCTAGCAAGAAGTATGCTTAATCAGAGACTTGCCATCAAATACCATTAAAAGAGACTGACTGAACTTGGTGCAATACCTAAGATGATTTAAGAGAAAAACCTCTCATTCTGCTAGTTGAGTTACTTAATTTACTTTGTAAAACAGTGGAGAAATCCTGTACTTTCTGAAAGAAATCTTGCATAATTTAGTCCATTACCTGTCTCTCTCTCTCCAAAGGATATAGCTGTTTCTCCAACTTAAAGGCTCCCTATCTGTTGTATGCAAGAATAACAAATATAAACAGAATTACTTTTCTTGCAGGAGGTCTGTGAAACAAAACCAAGTAGACCGTGTTGCTAAAACCATTGCCACATCTTTAGATTAAGGTCAGACTGCAAATGTTAGAATGCTCTTCCAGTTCTAGATCTTGTGGAATTTTGGATTTATGTTTGTTGCTAGAAAGACATTTTCAAACTTAAAAATATATATTGCAAACATTTTCACTAGAGTGGAAGAGTGAAGTGGATGTATAAAAAAGCTTTGTACTATGTCAGGTTTCAAGTACGACTATGAATTTCATATTCACAGGAGAAATGTCTTATATGCTGGTGTACTTTAACTTGACTCCTGTGCAAGCAGTTTGCTAGTTTCTCTTTACACAACTCCTTGCAGGAGCAGAATTTGAATTAAATCAAGATATTGAATATTTGTTAGGGGTGTAATTCTTGTTTAGTAGCTTTAGCTTCTGCTTAGATTAAAAGAAAAAAGAAAAAAGTTTTGCACCTGTGTTATCTGAATCTTTGTGGTTATCAATCTTTGTGATTACCAATGAGAGTGAATAGAGTGAATCAAAGAGATGGAAAGAACTCAGATAAGGATGTGATAAAGCACAAGCCTCTTAGGTCCAAGTTAAAAAAAAAAAAAAATGGTGTCTACTCTTCCAAAAAATACTTCACTGCACTTGACATGAAATGATTCTTCCCTGTGAGACCTTTAGGGACTTTTAAAAACAAAAATCCTTGTTTCTGGGTCTGTTGCAATACATCTTTTCCTTACCTTGTATTTAACTGATAGAGTTATTTTAATTCAGATGGTGCCTATCTGGAAACCTTAACGTAGTCATGAAATGAAAACTGGAGTCTCTGAAGCAAATGTAGATCACATTGGAAGGATGGTTATGCGTATTCTCTTCACCCGTTGAAGAGAGGGAGCTTTGCTTGTATTCCCTCCTTACCTGAAAACCACCTGTTGTTGTCTGTAATTTTTAACTTGTTATGGTTCCCTTCTCCCTCTTGCACAAACCATCTGTCATGGCTTTTCTGATGCTGACGAATACAAGCTAGCCAGCTTCATGCTCACATTGCTGTTTGCAGTATCCTTTTCCATTTTAGATTTGTGTAGCTGAAAAATCTCTGCTTGTATATCTTGTGCTCTGTTTAAGTGTCCAACTTATTTTGTTCTTGCATCTAGCAATTTCTCATCATTTTTTCTGTTTCCATGCTATCAGTTAGCTTGGTACTAGGTGCTTTTCTTTGCTGTTACTCTTCACCTTAGAATATTGTTTTTTCTTGCCTTCATAGTTCTCTTGTTCCATGTTTTTCAGGAGTGCTTTTCAATATTCGTCTTTCATTTGAGAAGCTAGAAAAAGTAAAGTTTTAACCTGTATTTATTTGAAGCACCATTACTGGCAATCTTTCTGACAATTTGAGAATGACATTATGGTCTTCAGAAATACTGTAGAACTGTACTTGAACCTAAGCTGGGACACTGCTTAGAGAACCGACAAAGACAATACTTAACAAAGTTTTGAAGCATCTGAAAGGAAGAGTTACCGTGAACTTTTCTGACTTGCTCCATTTTCTCCAGAAGTGAGACTAAAGTGCAATTATAATCTATAGTGGAGAAAAAAGGAGAAAGGGGGGAACTAATAGAATAATAGTAAGTCTTGCACAGATGAATACATGCTTTGTTTCAATCTCTGCCGGAGTGTGATCTGTCCTATTTCCTGATTGTTTTCAGCTCGCTAGCTGCTTCATACCTCTTGCACCTTCAAGATGACTTTCTACTTTTTTCTTCCTTTCTCTCTCTTTGTTTTGGTTTGGTTTTGTTGTGGGTTTTTCTTTTCTCTCACTTCTTATGTTTTTTTAAGGGCTACCATGTGGGAAAAGCATAATAATATCTGACAGATTAGCAATTAGTAACAGTGACCTGAAAATCTCTTTTCCTTCAAAGCCTTTGAGCTTTCAGATCACAACCACTACGTCAAGGACAGTGTGAGCATTAATCAGATCATATGAAGTCTTTGTTTGCAATCCTCTGTGATTGATAGCACTGGATTATGACCAACAGCAGCAGCCTCTCCATCTAAGCTTAGGTCTTTTTCTGAACAGAGATTGTTAACTTTGAATAATGATTTCATGATTTAAGTGAATGATCTCCAAAAGTAAGCTTGAAACCAAGCACATTTTCCTTTGTAAGTCAAACAAGATATGACATTAAACACTGAAATGAAAGTGTAGCACACAAACACCTCAACTATGAAAAAGCTGTACCCAGAGAGAAGTCTTTTCATGCACAGAGTCTGCAGATGTTCTCTAGTTGCCTATTACAGAATGAACTTCAAGCAACTACTGCTGGTTTTAATTTTTGTTCCATAGCTGATCTCTGAAAAGACTTCATATAGCCCTTAGAAGGTTCTAAAAAAGCTTTCAGTTTTGTAGCGATAGATGTTAGCAGTGTGATGAACTTGCAATAAATCATTATAATGTCTAAGAAGAAAAAAAACCCACACCATCTCTAGTGAGCAGATAGCTGTCTCCTGGTTATGAAACACTGAGTCGTCGCAACACTGCTTGTATAGCTGATGTCTCTGAAGCTCAGCTGCCTCTCGGGGGCACATTTTATAATTTTTCAACTGAAGCATTATCTCAGTTCAGGTACAAATACAGCACTTTGCAAAATGAAGCTAGAAGATGGTTCATCCTGAAAAGTCTTCACAGAAACTTAGTATGTTTTAAAATGTCTCTTAATATCTGCAGCGAACAATAGCGTAACATGACTCTGTTTCTGTAAAATAATAGTGTATAGTTTAACATAATGGTAGCATCCTCTACGAAAACGAGCCACAAAAATGATCCAAGTGTTAGAACGCCTCTCCTATGAGGACAGACTGAGAGGGCTGGGGCTGTTCAGCCTGGAGGAGAGAAGGCTGCGAGGTGACCTGATAGCGGCCTTTCCGTATCTAAAGCAGAACTACACAAAAGAAGAGGACGGAGTCTTTAGCAGGGTCTGTTGTGATAGAAGAGGAAATGGTTGCAGTTTAATGAGGATAGATTTAGGTTAGATATAAGGAAAAAGTCTTTTGTAGTCAGAATGGTGAAGCACTGAAATAAGTTGCCCAGAGATATGGTTGATGCCCTGTCCTTGGAGACTTTCAAGGCAAGGCTGGATAGGGCTCTGACCAACCCGATCTAGCTGTGTGCATCCCTGTCCATTGCAGGGACCTTTAAAGGTCATCTAGTCCAACTCTCAGGATTCTATGATGCTATGAAAATAGGCCTTCAGTGTCATCATCTTGAGTATTGACGAATAGTTAAGAGATATCCTTGTCGGTAGTAATTGGCTAAAATGACAACACCAATTGCAGACAATTGCGTACCCTAGTTATGTGAATAAAAGTTTAATCAACATAGAGTTATTTGAGGAACAGTCTATAGTACTGGCAGTTTCCTGGTAATATTGCTCCTGTAGAGATGGGAGGAAACTATCTGAAGCCAGCGTAAAAAGGAGAGAAAGCCTTCAATTTGAAACTTTTCTTTTGTCCTTAAGAGATAAAGTTAGGAATAATTCTGAATATATGTAGAATATTCTGTGATTCGGAATGCTTCTGTATTATATTTTTGTTTCTCAGAGGGTAAATAGCGATCCTTGAATCTAAGAAGAAATGCATGATAAATAAATACATACTGTACAAAGGAGTTGTATTATTTCCCTTTCCAAGAGAGATGGGTGGAGTAATGTGTGAAAAGCAGTGAAAGCAAGTGACTGGGTGAGAACAGAAATAGGCATTCAGTTTTTCACTGTTTTGTTACAGTATCTTTCTTGAATTTCCTCTACCTGCACATGTGCCAGCAGTGTGCCCAGATGGCCAAGAAGACCAACCACATCCTGGATTGTGTCAGAAATAGTGTAGCCAGCAGGAGCAGAGAGGTGATCATCCCCCTGTACTCAGAACTGGTGAGGTAACACATCCAGAGCTGTGTTCAGGTTTGGGCTTCTCTCTACCAGAAAGGTATTGAGGCCCTGGAGTGTGTCCAGAGAAGGGCAACAAAGCTGTGAAGAGTCTAGAATGCAAGTCTTATGGAGAGCAGCTGAGGGAACTATCTTGTCTGGAGAAAGCTCAGCAGAGACCTTATTGCTCTCTACAATGGCCTGAAAAGAGATTGTGGTGAGGTGGGGGTCAGCCTCTTCTCCTTGGTTACTAGTGATAGGATGAGAGGTAATGGCCTTGAGTTGCACCAGTAGAGGTTCAGGTTGGATACTAGGAAAAATTTCTCCTCAGAAAGAGTAGTTAGGCATTGAACAGCCTGCCCAGAGAAGTGGTGGAGTCACTGTCCTTGGAGGTGTTCAAGAAGAGGATTGATGTGGCGCTCAGACATGTTTTAGTAGGCTTGGTGGTGATGGGTTGATTATTGGACTTGAGGATCTTTGTGATCTTTTCCAACTTTTATGATTCTATGATAATTATGATATGTGTGAAGCAAACTACTGTAGTGTTATGCTATGTTGTTGCTATATACAATAGATTATATACAAAATAAACTATATACAATATAGTTAACTGACGTTGCTGGTTGCAGTATATGTTTCCTATTGAACATATGAAAGCTTCGGATGTTAGACTGATTATATACATTTAGGTGTTTATTTATTCTTCCTTTTCTGTGAAAGCTCTCTCACTTCTGAGTTCTCACTTGGTAAAAAGTACTGTCTCTTGTTTCTGCAACTTACTATGACACAGATAATGTCTAAATATTATTAAACTGTGCAGCAAAACAGTCTGAGGCTTTCAGTGCATCCTTTGCCTTATATGTCATCAGACTAACGTGTTATATCTTTTATGCCCTAGGAATCTTGATTTATTCCCTGTTGATCTTTAGTGTACATGATATCTCTTTCTTAGTGTTACTCCTATAGTACTTAGATTGTTCACCAGAGGTGTAGTTAGTAAAATATTTCAGTAGTTGGGATCACTATCAGATGTTTTCTCATCTTTCTACAGGTATTTAGGGGAGAGAAACTCGGGGGAGGAATGGGAGAATTTCCTCTGAATTACAGAGCAGTGAAGATGTTGGGATTTGAAAAGAAAATGGAAGCATGTGCAATGGTTGCAAAGAGCATTCTGGGCAGTAAAAAAAGAGGAAAAACTAGGGGGAAAGAATTGGGTTCAACAGTCATTGAACCTTGGACTGTTAAGTAACTGTAGGCTAATGGTACACCATGGACAGAACCAGGAGGTACATAAAGCTGAATTTTTTTAGGCATGGACAGAACTGAATGTCGAATAGTACTATACTACCAATAGTGGGTAGATTAGTGCACAAAAAACATGACAAATAAAACAGTGGTGACTGGCAGGATAACAGATTGGACAAGCTAGTAATAAATGCTAGTTGTGTAGGAAGTGAGAGCTAGATTGTCTCAGGTTGAGGAATGATACTTTGGAGAATGCCCCTCAAAGTTCAAACACGAAGCAGAAAGTCATGTAAAAGTGGCAGCACAATTGAGAATTTTCTGCTTTTAGCTGCCACTGGGAGTGCTTGCAAAACACATAACAAAGAAGAAAAACAGAACTAAGTTTTCATGTGGATTGGCATTTCCACTGCTATCTGGTAGTATTTTTCTTTCCTGAGAGAGAATTTTTAGCAAGGATACAAATTGCAGTGAAAAAAAGTAAAACCAATTTTGAATGATTAGGAATTTTACTTCTGAGTTGTTACAAAAAAAAACCTGTCTATGCAAATTTCTGCGCAGTAATGGATATTAAAGATGTTGTACAAAACCTCTATCTGACGAACTCTGTTTCCTCTATGTAGAATTCTAATGTAGGTCTAACACAGAAATGTTTCTGGTATGTGAAATCAGTGGCATGGATTTCCATAGGAAAGTATACATCCATTACTTTGCCTGAATAAGTGAATTTACATGATTTAGTGACCTTACTTGGTATGAATTAACCATTTATTGGAACAACTAGTGCTCTTTTAAGGAAAACAACATAGAAGTTCTCTTTTCACTGCTTTGAGAGACCTGTGTTATCTCCCATATTTTTCAACAGACATCACTGTTGGTGAGTGAAGCTTTAAAAAACATGGTGGATTTTGTTGTTATTGTTTTGTTTTCTCTTAGCCTTTAAATGTACATAATTTTGGATTTTTGAGGAAATATATATTCAGTTTGTAAGTCAGTGCAACATGATGCACTGTTTCTGAATCCTTAAAATTAACCTATGGATCTTTGCCTTGAAGCCAGCAGATTTTCTTTTCTGCATGTATTTTGAGATGACACTTCTTTAGCTCTGCATGGCACTTGTGGCTTAATGATACCCTGCTGCCTTAAAAGCTTTTCTTCTTTAAATATTTAATTTGAGCAGAGCTAATTTAGGAAACCTGTGCCACTGGCATTGCTACTGAATTGGCCCACTGCAGAAGTTGGTTTAATGAGGCTGAAGACAAGAAATTAGATCTGTTTTTGCATTATTTGCATGCAACAGTTGCTTATCTGTCAGGAAATACCTTGTATTGAAATAGCTTTCATGGTAGCAGAAAGTAATTATAAGCAAAAGCAGTGAAAACATTATTCTTCATCTCTTTAGTGATCATTTTTAAATAGAAAAATGGTTATAAATGTGTGCAGTCTAAGGCTGCATTTATATATTCACGCTCCTCGTTTTACATGCAGGTACAAACCAAAGGAGAGCAACAAGTAATAATTCTATCTCATCTTGTATAAAACTGAATATGATCTGGTATGCTGCATTTCTGCACATAGTGTTCAACTGGACTCCCTACTGGGAAAAGAGTGAAGCTTAAGTACATATTTCTGTTATGTTTTCTACATTAGCTGGCGTACTTATCAACAAAAGAGTATCTATCTACGCTGATATATTTTACTACATGTTAGCCCCAAATGCTCTTGCCTTCACAGCTTACAGATTTAATGTGTTGATCAAAACTCTGTTTTAATGTGGAAAGTCTTGTTCTCTTCTCATAATTGTAAAAAAAAAATTGATTTAGGGATGCACATCCACTGTTCATGCATTTCAAATGCAAATTTCAGTTAAAAGTTAAAAGACTTCAGTTAGTAGATGCACACACTTTGCAAGATGCTGTGGTATCTGTTAGTTGTAATTTCTTTTTGCCCAGAAAAACAGCTATCCAGCCATTGCATTATCTTAATAAATTAACAGAAGTACATTTGCACTAATTATGTCCTTACATTCAGATCTTTCCAGTTTGTGCTCTCTACTTAAGCTTCCCTGAGCTTTCTTCTGATTCCAGTTTTAGGCAGAGATTGTCTAGTGCATCCAGTCTGGTAGGATCTGTCTTCAAAAGAGTGATCTCCAAAAGCGTGGCCAGTTGCTGGAACAGGCTGCCTAGGGGGGTGGAGTCACCATCCCTGTAGGTGTTCAGGAAACATTTGCACGTTGTACTGAGGGACATGGTTTAGTGGGGAAATACTGGGGGTAGGTGGACGGTTGGACTGGATGATCTTGGAGGTCTTTTACAACCTTGATGATTCTATGTACAAAACCACGACTTTACCATTCTTGTTTTACAAATACTGATGTTTCCACTGTTCAGTTAATCAAGCCACTCCTAGATTACAGAAATTTCAGTAGTCCTAAGAAGAAGGCTAGTCATCCATAAACACAACTAGAGGCATGGGAAATGGACTTACTGTGACACAAAACTTGAAGTACAGATTTCAGTAGAATGTGAGCAGAGTTACACTCACTGTAGCAAAGCCTTTTTGACTTGGGGATCCAAAACTTATCTCTGAAAATGACTTCAGCACAAGTCCCAATCTTTTGAGTATCGAATTCAAACTTCTGTGGACCTAGGACAACTACTGCTCAGAAGGACTAATGATCTCTCTTGCTGCAGTGGAATTGTTACTACACTTAATCACAAATTTTGCAGCCCTGTCAACTTGCTTAATATCAGCAAGTTTTGGTGCCTATGCATTTCCCTGAGGTAATTAAGTATATAGAATTGAAGGTTAAGCATGAGCAGGATGTTTAGGCACCAGTGGAGGTTTTGCTTCCGTAATTCTTTTACGTCTACCACCTGGGGTAAAGCCTTTGCAATCCTGCACGCTGCTTCGGTGCATTTTGTCTAAAACCTCTGCAAAGTAGAAAAACCTGTATGAAAACTCTGACCATTTTCTCTGCTGGAAAGAATGACAAAGGTAAAGGAAAATGATCATTCTGCTGTGAATAATTGGCACATATTTCATCCCTTATGAACGCTGATGCAGTAAAACCTTTTATTAGGTTCAGCAGGCTACCATGAAATGATTCAAACATCTCATTACAGTGCAATAGAAATACATAGATTATAACTTGTGGTTACATAAAAAAGAAAGGAAGATTTACTGTGTCTTATAGCAGCTAACTCTGTAATGACTGCCTGAATGCCTTTCCCTGAGCAAGCACGGTTCATCATTTCCCTTTTCAAGAGCTATAGATAATGGATTTTAATGGGTTATTAAATTAAGAAACATTATATAATTAAATTCACAGATTTTGTGTGAAATTCACACAAAGAGTTTTCCTTTGTATTTTTGCTGTGCAAAAAAAAAAAAAAAAAGGGGGGGGGGGGGGATATTTTTCTCTTGTGCATGTAGTTACTGTAGCATTTCTGGTCTTTTTAAAGCAGAAGTTACATAAAAGAAGTTTCACTGCTGACACAGCAGTGAAAACCAAGCCTGTTGCTTTATGATTTACACAAATAAAAGATTCACACATTCTGCATTTGTGCATCTGCATGATCCTATCTTCTTCATTTCTTACCTTATGTAGTAAGGAGCATTGTAATAGTTGTCAGCCCTATCAATATCCTGAAAGAAATAGGGTTGGTCAGCTGACTTTGTCATTGACCTCCAGAGCAAAGTATCTTCCACAGAGTCTGTTAAAAACACAGTGAAACTGGAAACTCTATAAAATACAAACTGATCAGATGAGGAAAGTATGATTTACTTATCTTGTAAATCTTTTAGAGATGGCAGAAAATCTGCTAACATGTATGATGCTGAAAACAATTCTGAGATAGCAGAGGAATTTTTATGTAGAAAGCAGAAAGTAGTTTGCTTAAGTATACACCGTTCATTTGAGTGTCGTCTGTGAACGGTATGATCTTAATCCCTCCCTTTGGACCTCCTCCATGTTGTATGAGATCCTTCTCCACATCCCTTGCCTCCGAATGTTAGCTGGGCCAGCACGATTTTTATCGCTGAACAGATAAGTCTTTGAGATGTCAGAAACCCACATTTTAGCCTCTTCAGTTAGAAAGTTTCCCAGAGTGAGTTACAGAGTCACTTATTCTGCGTGGTTTTGAACAGAATAGCTATCTATTCATGACGAAATCGTTTCTGAAGTCATACTGAAACCACTAAACCTCTGCCAAGAAAATATTCTACTTGGCCAAGTGACATTATCTGTCAAACTGAGAAATACGTAGCATCTCTGAAGTTACTCTATAGCATATTGTCAGAATTACTATTTCTGATTACCATTTCCATGCCCTAAACTATGAAAGTCCTTCCACGGTTATTTAACACGGTGATCTTTTGGGTTCCTGACTATTTTCATGCAGAACATCTGAATCATCAGAATCTATTACACAGGAAAGATCTCAAGAAAGAATGAGAGATCATCATACTGTATCATCTGAGCTGTTTTAACAGAGCTTGACTGTCCTATGTGTCGTAATACCTTCAGTTTTATTGGTTTGCTTGCAGTTTTCATGGCGCTGTAAAGCACATGTAATGAGGAATGTGAGAGGTTTCAGACTTTTCCTTGGGTAGTTTGATGGGGGAAAGGTTTCACTTGATTTTGCATCTCAAAACGTAGGAAACCTCCTCAGCACTAGTGCCTAGGGAACGTCAAGCCCACGGTCTCGGCTGAGTCATCTTAATGATGTATATATACTCTGCATACAAATAACTCCAATTTTACCCAGGCAGATTTACAGCTCAAATAGTCAAGAAAGATAAAAGTAGAGGAAAAGGGAGACACAATTTATGCAAAGAACAGTGACAAAGAAGTGTTACCAGCTTCATTTCAAAACTTTAGTAGCTTTGTCAGCTTATATGTGTAGAGCATCTTCTGCCAGTCTTGCAGTCCTCTGGAGGTAATTCTTCTCCACTTTCCTATGTCAGGTCAGCAATTGTTTTGCTGTTAATTGCTTTGTTATAGGTTCATTGTTTTAGGTTTATTTTTCCAGTTTCAAATTTTGTGATGATTCTTAAATTTATTACTGATAAAATACTCAGGGTACAATAACCTTTTGAAAATGTCCTTATTTTAAACTGTTGTCTTTGTTGGTTTTTTTTTTTTTTTTTCACTGATGTCCCTACAGTACAAGAAAGGGAAACACTAATTTGCATTTCTAGTTGTTTATTTTGCTCTGTTTGACAGAATCAATTTCATTTGTTAAAGGAAAAGTGAACTGAAAGAGCACCAACTTCATAAAACAATTCTCTTTGTCAAAGAGGAAGTAGAAACTTTATCAGCTACTCCAAAAGATAAGGACAATGTCTATTACAAGAGCAAATTACAAGAGCAAATTACAAGAGCAAAATGCTGTTTTGCATTAAGCATGGTAGTTCTTTCCAATTTCCTCGGTAATTTAAAGTTGAATTATCCTTCAGACTGGCTGTGCTGTGGTACGATAAGCTTGAAGTTGAAATTGAAACTGTTCAGGAGCAAAGGCTTCTAATTTCCTCGTTTTCTGCTAACTGAAATAGGCTGGTGATCATAAGAGTTGATTGTGCTGCTGGATTAACTTAGTGAAAGACTCCAGCTATAGTGATGCTCAAACAACAACAACAAAATAATATTAAATCAGAGTGGCTTGTGGCAGAAGTGATGCACAGACAGATTCTAGTTTGGTACCTGTTGACTGGAAATGAAAGGAAATGGTTGGGTGGTCAGGAGGCTGTGCGAACTTGTAACCATTTTTCTGACAGCACCACCACTAGGCACTGCCTCATATTCTTGCTAAAAAGCAGGCGATCGTTTAGTTTAGCTGGGATTTAACCTTCTTCCCTTGGAAAAAGGTATTGGCTTGTGCATTTCTAGCATCTTAAAAAAGAGCAGCTGTGGGTGTTGCTTGTCCTGTTGCCCCCGTATGGTTTTGCCCCCTGGAAAGCAGCTGAGTCCCTCACAGCCACTTGCTCACTCTCCCCAGCTGCGATAGATAGATAAAAGTGAGAGAACTTGTGGGTTAGGATAAAGATAGCTCTTCCAACCTCAACCATTCTGTGATTGCATGTCCCAAGATGCGTGAGGAATTCTTGTGCCTTTTGAAAAATTTATATCTAAGGAATCTCACCTAGTTGAGAGGTCTTGTAAGCCATTTGTCGATGCTTCCATTGGTATAGAGTGGCTAGAATATGAGTTAATTGGATCATAGCCAGAAGACTCGACTGATTTGTGGATGCTATCACAGTCTATGCACACTTTAAGGAGAAGATGTAAAAATGGTTTATTCTGGGTATTATCATCTCACACAGGAGCTAAAAAACTGGGACACAGAAAATGTTATTCACAGATCTATGAATATTCAAAATGTGCCTTATTTACTGTCCAGCAGACTACGCAACTTCAGAGTGAGTGACATATTCTGCACAAACCTAGAATGAAAAATGAGATCTTGTAATACCCACTGCAGTTTCTCAGTCCCCATACGCCCTACCTTCAATTTGAGGTACTTTTCCACCACTGAAATCCTGTTTTGCATTGCCATTACCAAACAGTGAAAAATATTTACACTTTTACCTAGAGACTTCCAAAATTCTATACAATTTAAAACCTCACCTGTATTCATACATATTTCATGTTTTGGATGTGACTTCACGATGGACAATTGCAGTGCAAATTTAGCAGTAAATTATTATTGTCAGTGGAGAAGCTTAAGATACAAATACTAAAATATTCTTAAAGACAAGGACCAAATTTTTCTTTTTGGATACTGTCGTGTCTTCATCTTGTAGAGTTAAGAATTGAGGATGAATCATCTACGAAGCAGGTGGCATGCTGTTATGGTGCTTGTTAGCACTGGAATTTGTGTAAATAATTTCTCAGCTTCCACATTTGCATTTAATGTACAGGATCAAAATGCTTCCATTCATGTATTTAAGATCTTATTAGTTAAAATTTAGTTATATTTTCACTTATTGCTTTTTTCACATCTTCCATGGGTACAAAGGTGGGCGTAATTCAGCATGCTGAATTATGCTATATGACTGTTCATTTATGCTTTCTGAATTCCAGCAGCCATCTTTAAGTCTCAGATGCCCTTGCACTATCATAACTAGCAATTGAGAAGTGTTAACCTGATTGAGTTCCACCGTTGCTAATTGTATTGGCAGTCCATATGTGCGTAGGTCACCTGGCTTTGCATAGTGAAAACCTGAGCAGGGTTAGAAGTAGTTGTGTTTGGACTGCTGGCAATATACCGCCAGCATTTGAAGTCCTGTTCCAGAGTACTTCTAGCCATAAAGCAGATGTTTTTGGAAAAGACTCCTACAGTAGGCAAAGCTTTTACGTATCCTTATTAATCGGTTAAAATAGTGCTTAAAACAAATGGACTAATGGTTTTAACCATAGGCTATTGCATTATGGTTGTTTAATATTGATTGTTTTATATAGATTCTAATGACAGCCGTTAAATACTAATGAAGTGCAAAACCATTACAAGGTCAAAGTTGCTGTAAGAGTTTATTTTTACAAATGTGTCGAACACTGCTGTTCCATTTTGAGCTGAAATTTCTGAAATCTGAATAGTAGAGTGCTATCTACTCCAGTTATCTTTTGTTAATGCAGAAGACTCAAGAATCATGGAAGAAGAATCAGTGGCTTATGAGGAGAATTTTGACGTTGTTAAGTTTGTTTCAAAAGTGACATTATTGATAAGCAGGCTGTAGCAACTGTTAGTTTCAAATCCCATAATTTCTGCTGTTTTGCTTGACCCTGTATCAGTAAGATCAGTGGGCGTTTTCCTACCTGTCCCATGTGGTATGTTTGCTAAGAAAGAAGTTATGCTGCCTGCTCATTAAGAACACTTGTACTTCGCAAAAAAAATTTGTTGTGGAAACTGTGATACTAGCTGACTAATCCACCCTGCTACTGATGTGGTGTAGGGAGGGATGAAATCTGAGCACAAGTGGATTAAATGACACGGCATAGGCCACGCTCAGTCAATATGATACCTCTCTGGAAAAAAGCTGTAAAGCCCGTGGCATAACTGAGACCTACATATGAGCAAAAGTGCTGTCTGAAGCTGTTGGCAGAGGTGCTGTTTTGGTTGCAATGTAAGCCTTCCTTGTTTACTTGCCTCCTGTGAACATAAGTTAGTTTAAAACATTTTTTAAAGCTACATAAATGTCGGATATCATCATAATAAGGTAACAGTGAAAAAGCTATGTTCTCAGTGTCCCCATAACCTACAGGTGGTACTGTAACAAATGCCAGGAATTTCTGCCTGTCACTGACCTTTTTGTCCTGGCTAATCTGGGATCTTCTCTGGATTTGAAGTTGCATTAAGACGGCTCAGGTCTAGCACAGTATATTGACATACTTCAAACCAACAACCTCAGTGTATGATTTCTACTTGTATGTTGCCTATGGAAACTAATTCAAACACAGAATTTTAAAGCAAGAAATGATTATACCTGAGATTAGAAATGAATTATTTCTCTCCTCAGACTAAATTACACTGCGAAGCATCATAATGCAGACCAAGGCAATGAAATATTTAGCATTCTTTCTGTCGCTGCATTTCTTCTTCTATAGTCAAGTACAGATCTGAAGGATGCGAAAGAATACAGATCAACTTATACCCTCTATCCCCAAAAGATAGAACTGTGTGGTTATAATGAAGATGTTACTGCAGTAACTGTCTGTACAGAGGACAGTAACTGAGCATGTGGATAGCTCAGATGACCCGGCTAATTAAGTAAATGACATGAAGAGGCTAATGCTATATTTTTATTGTCCGTTCTGATGTTTGAACTTAGACGTTTGAAAAACTCACCTGCTCTGTACCTGCTGCTGTTTGTTTGCTTTTTTACCATCACATAATAATTTATCCTGTTATTTTCATCTGCTGTTTAAGGTAATTGTTAATTTATTGATAATTTATGATAGATTGCATATTGGATATAAATGTTCTAATAAATTTGACTAACAGATTCCCATAAAGGATCGTACACGCTTAAAAATGCCATGCAGACTACAAGATATTTAAATCTTAAAATCCAAGATAAATTTTAAGACTTGCCATTACGGAAAACATGGCAAGGGGGAAGGGAAGAAAAACCTGTTATTTTCACCTGCTGTTTAAGGTGATTGTCCTTAAAAACACTTTGCATTTCAGTTGGAATTTGGAATAGTTATTTCAAATGGAAGAGAAATCCTACACATTTGAACACTTTGTTTTCTTTTTTTTTTTTTTTTACATTTCCCTTAATGCTACAAAGTATGCTGATATCTTTCGTTGAAATGTGGTGTCTCTGGGATAAAAACTGGCAGAAAGCAGATCAGCACGTGACAATGATGTAAATGTTTTTAAGAAGACAGAAGAAAGCAGAGGAGATGGGCTTTTCAGCAGCAGGGACAGCGTAGAGCACCACTTAGGATGACGTCTGGTGAAGTGGAAGCAGATCTGTTTGTTAATACCAGCTATACCAGCTGAAAACTATACCTGCTTTATTTCTCTCTCTGGTTTTGCTCTTTCCACATCCCCTCTCTGCTCCTTTTGCAGATGGCAGGCAGAGACTTGCAATTACTTTATAGCAGCTGGAAAGCCTCTGAGCATGTGTCAAGGGCTGTACAGCATGCCTTATGACAGCTATATACTGCAAAATAGATTCAGTCAGGAGAAAACAGGTTTCAGTGGGATGGCTGTGGATGTGTAGGCAGCCAGCTTCTGTGGACACTGGGGTGACTTTACCTGTGAAACGCAGCTGTGGTCTGTCTCTCTAAATGGGATGAGGCAGGTTTAAACTATGGCTCTCTGCCTGTAGTTGGCAGGTGTCTGCAGCTGTCTTTCTAGGACACAATTAGGATGCCTCTTCACCTACATTGAACCTGCTGAAAGGCTCAGGTGTACTTAGTTCTAAGAGATATCTCTTATATTCTAAGAGATATATTCTTAGTTCTAAGAGATAGTTGTAAGAGATATATATGCATGTATTTCTGCACTCTGAACTGTTAACATTACTCCCTTCTTATACCAATGATTTTATTTTTGCAGTGCACTGTTTAAAAGATACTGCCTATCTTTGTGATCAGAAGTGTCTATAATATAGCCTCGGGAGGAGAGAACTTCAGCATTGGTGGTCTTCCCTTTATTTTTTTATGGGGACTTCAGTATGCGGTGACAAATATTTCTGTTCTGAGTAGTGGACTTCCACACTGAGAGCAGGAAAGAGTTAACAATGGATCCGTTCTCTCAGAAAGCGGGTCAGAAATGCGTATGTTGTAATTCTTCACCTTTTTGTACTGGGTGAGAAATGTAAGCACTTCTACTTTCGCATCTTCCTAATCTGCTTTTAAAATTCAGGGACTGTAAATGAGTCCATACTGCAGGTGCATGAAGGCTCCGTAATATTTTTAGGAACAGTCAATAAAATCTAATAGCTTTATAAAGCTGAACTTGTTTGTGGAATAGTTTATTCTCATATCACGTTAAAATTACAGAGACTATAATCAGACAAAAAGCAGCAACTGCAGTTGCTTTCTCAGAGAAGCATTTCTCCCCTTCTTTCCAGTGGAACTTAAGGTAGGTATGCTACAATACTTTGGGCTGTAAAAAACAGAACTGACTGTAAGTATTTGCTGTATGCATGTAAAGCGCAGTTTGTTGTATTGAACTGTGTTGTCTTATGATTAATCTTAGTGATGGTGATGAACCAGTTACTGAAATCATTAACAAGCTGTTTCCAGGGGAATTTTATGGGCATTTTTCTCTGTTCCTTGGTATCTCTTAGAATTTCCACATAAGAGCAGCAGACTCAGCTCAGTTGTTTCTCAGTGCAGATATGTCTGTTCAACTGCCTGGAGTTCAGAGGTGCTCCTTGTGAGCTGCAGTAGAACTTATTTAATAGAATTGTGGAACAGTTTGGGTTGAAAGGGACCTTAAAGACCATCCATTTCCAACCCCCTGCTGTGAGCTGATTGCCACCCACCAGCCCAGCTGCCCAGAGCCCATCCAATGTGGCCTTGTACGCCCCCAGGGATGGGGCACCCACACCTTCTCTGGGCAGCATGTGTCAGTACCTCACTGCCCTCTGAGTGAAGAATTTCTTCCTAACTTCTATCTTAAATCTTCCCTCTTTTGGTTTAAAACCATTCCCCCTTGTACTATTACTATCAGACTGTGTAAGAAGTTGGTCTCCCTCCTGCTTATAAGGCCCCATTATGTAGTGGAAGGCTGCAGTGAGGTCTCCCTGGTGCTTCCTCTTCTCCAGGCTGAACAAGCCCAGGTTTCTCAGCCCTTCTTCACAGGAGATGTGCTCCCATCCACAGGTCAGGTGTTCGGGCTCTGTGTTCCATGGAGATCTTAGAGGTATACAAAACCTTGCACACTTTATACCTGTGAGGTACTCAGCTTTTCAAAGCTGAAGTTTACTGCAAATGATGTTCTTCGTGAGGAGAGAATGTGAATTCTACCTCGTAGCTTGTGAACTACTACTACTGGAAACTTACAGTTTTATACTGCAATGGAGTAGATGAGCTGAAGCAGTCTGGTGACTTGGTTTAACTCACCCATCACCTGTACAACTGAGGTATGCTATGTGGTGAGGTAAGTGTATGCCAAGTGAAGCAGGGAGAAGGAAGAGATCATTGCTTCTTCTGCAGTCAGAAGCTATGTAGATGCTGCAGGCATGTGTTAATGTGTACAGCTGAGAGGATGTAGATCATGATACATAAATATGATGTACTTGAGCTCCAGATAGTGCAGCTTACTGGATGGATACATGATCTGTTTCTCTTAGCCTCTTTTTTTGCTCTGTGTATTGTCTTATGCCTTTGTAATAGTTTTAATCTCCACAGCTCCACTGCCTGAAAGTGCAGCAACAAAACGTAAAGCTGCAATTCTAGATTCTACCTACACAAGAATTTTATAAGGAGCATTGGAGACTTGACAGAGGCGTCTCAGCACCTAGAAGGGAGCTCTAACTAAGCAGACAGAATCTTTAGCAGGGTCTGTTGTGATATAACAAAGGGGAAGTGGTTTTAAACTAAAAGGGGGGAGATTACAATTGTTTTTTTTACAGTATGGGTGGTGAGGCACTGGAACAGGTTGTCCAGAATTGTGGTGGATGCCCTGTCCCTGGAGACATTCAAGGTCAGGCTGGACAGGGCTCTGAGCACCCTGATCGAGCTGTAGGCGTCTCTGTTCATTGCTGGGGAGGTAGACTAGATGACCTATAAAGGTCTTTTCCAGCTCAAACAATTCTGTGGTTCTGTGATCTTCCCCTTGTAATTTCATAAAAGTTGCTATGGAGACAGGAAAGAAGTATGACAGATTGAACGAATGTATAATTTTGTTGTTCACATTCTCCTAAAGTACAAAAACATTATTTATTTATGGTAACAGAGCATGATGGGTCAGGAACTGCCTGCTGATAACATTCCATGAGAAAGCTGGCACTGCTCACCCTTGCAGGAAATAAATTTCAGAATCCAAACAAACACTATATTCTTGTTTTGTTTTTGCCCTTACCTCAGAGTTGCGTTATCACCACCCAGTTTGAGTGAACCACTTACCTTGAAAAAGCAGTGCTATTGTAATTTTTGGGCACTCTGAGAAATAAAACACAGAGGTCTGCTTTCTGAGTATGGCAGAGCTCTCACTGCTGCTGTGCAGAGCTCGTAAGGATTGTAGGTCTGAGTCCAGGTCGCTTTGCACAAGTGCAAAAAGTATATGAGCATGTTATTGCCTGCTGGTCTATTACAGGTCCTAGATCACAGCACAGCACATCAGAAGGGGGAATACCATATGGAAGTAGATTCTCTGTTCCTTCTGATTACTCCAGAAAAAAAAAAAAAAAGAAAAAAAAAAAAAAAGGGACTGGCATATATTCTAGCTGATACAACCACCTTTTTTATGCCAATTTCTTCTCTGCTGCTGGGCTGCTGGTACTGGTGTCCTGCTGGGGACAGAGAGTTAGTGTCGAAAAAGCACACAGTGTTCTGACTGTCCTCAGCTCTCTGGTAACATTTGCCAGCTTCTCAGCTCCTCTTTGCCAGCTCCTGAGCCCGCTCTGAACAGCAAAGGTGCTGAGGTTGTAACCAGCTTTCTAGCTGAACAGTGACACGCAGAGAACTGAGCTTCTGAGGCTTGTGTATGGCAAACATGGAACTTCAGTAATATATGTGAAATGGATTCCAGTGCTTGTCTTGAGAACATGGCAGTGTCTCAGTTGTCAGTACACGTCTGGCACTAGAATGTGCAATACTGATTTAGTTTTGTGTCTTTCCTGTGGTATTACTTACATGCTCTCTTGCAGTGGATGCCTACATGCAGGGACTTGCTGCAGGGATACAGTCAAGCTGCTACTCTGCAGCACTTTCTCAGCAGCTCTGTCCCTGCTCTCATCCCGCTTTATTTCTCTCACCAGTGGATAGTCTCCAGTCTAATGCAGTGGCATTGCAGCAGAGGCTCTGCAGTAACTGCTATCAGTGCAGAAGCTTGCACAGATGCAGGCATACTTTCATATTGTGCGCTAGTGCTGAACAACTGTGGAGCACCAGAATCCTACAGTGTGGCCATTACCTGCATTCAGAAAGAAAAACGCTGTATTAGAATGGACAAAGTAATCACTGATCCAGACATCCCTGTCTCCCTTCAGCTTTAACTGCAAATTTAAAAAGACCAATTTAGGGATTGATTCTGAATGATGAGATTAAACACATGGGACAGATTCGTTATGGGTGTTTTTTTCACTGGATTTCTTTCAAAGGAAAAGTTTCAGCGAGCCATTTTGCCACTGCTCCAGATTATTGCTGGAGAACCTGTCCTATGAAGATTTTCCCTTACTTGATGAGCTCCACCAGTGGCACTGCCAACCACTGTCTCTTCTGTATGTCACGTTACAGCCTATTTCCCAGCAGTTCTAACTTGACTCAGGGCTCTTTACAAGGCTATGTGCCCTACTACTAGCAGCTGTGAGCACCAGCAAGGCCAAGCTATTATATGTATATAAAGAGTACTAAGGAAATGCTTTGTGGGAGGCCAAGACAACCTTCTTGCGGCCCAGTCTTAGTCTCCTCTTTCTTTGTTGTGGCTTCCAAATCACTTCCTGATTTTTTAGTAGTGTACTTTTTGTTGTCATTCTGTGTTTAAAATCATCAGAGTCAAGGGAGATGTTAAGAAAGGGTAAATGTACCCAGCTGTGATGACGTGCTGCTGGGTGGAACAGATCCATGAACAAGACTCTTAGTAGTGAGAGAAAGCGATTGCAGTGCTATCAGGGGAGTCAGTATATTATTTCCTGATTAAAGATATCTGTCAAATTGTAGAAGGGAAATAGAAGAGATAAGCTCAGGCTTGTCTGGCAGATGCTTACCTTAACTACATCACTAACATTTCTGCTAGAGACGCTCATGCTGACAAGCAGTAGCAGGTGCAAATTAATTCTCACAATTTTACCTTGTGGTTGGCAAGTGTATTTCTTCGTTTTACCAGAGAGAAAGCAAAGCTTCAGTGGTGCAATCAGTGTCTCGGTGCAAAGTGAGGTTTCCTGGAGATTCTTGGATATTTCTTTTCTTACCCTTTCGCCTTTCACATTGTTATCATGGCTCCTCACAGCTTCTGTTGTAGTGGTGGAATCACTGTGCTTCTCGGTTTTGCACAGAGAGGATCCTGTGCTGACGAACTCCAGCTGGCATCATGGACTGCTCTTCTGGCTGCCAAGGCTGAGAAATTTGCTAATGGGATGTAAATAGGCTTTATTGCCCTTGTTAGTCTTAAATATATGTTATGTTGAGATCCTCTTTGTGTTTTACCACTGAGGTGGGTTGTTCTAATTGTCTTGCCATGTTCTATTGACAGTCCCTCTTTTGTACAATATTTTTTACAAATTAAAAGAAAAATAGAATAAAGTGAGAGGACAATTAAATGCAAAGGAAAGGGTGGTAAGCTTTCCATTCCTGTGAAATCTGTGTTTGACAAAAGTACAGGGCTTTTTACTCAGTTTTCTCAACAAATGAGTGGCACGGTTTATAAGGGAAGACAGACATTTCTGGCTTCTGTTGAGCTCTGTCAGACCTGTTGAGTTTCGTGAAGCTTTCCAGGACCAATGGTTTTGGATCATTTGGCTTGTAAGCTGGGACTTCTCTCATCTAGGTGGCTGTTTCTGAAGAGCTTGAGCAAGGTTATGTGTCCTCAGTTGAAATCAGATATTGATATCCTTTCTGCTCAAAAATCAGGCACTGTGCACCGGCAGTGATATTTTCTATAGCCTTACAGGATTTCTGAGAATAAGCTATCTCTATTTTACTGGAGATAGCTAACCTGGAAAAGGTGCCTCTTTTCTATTTCAGTGATGTGTGGAAAAGGAGAAGTCTCAAATAGAGCTGATTTACTTGTTCTTTTTAGATGCATTCTTTTCTTAGTCTGTATTATAATTTAACTGAAATTACCAGAAAATATTCTCTCTTGCTTCTTGCTAAGGCTGGGAGTGTGATTTGCCACAAGATGTATCCCTTATTGAGTGCAGAGAACCAGAACTGTTGCCATAAGTTTGAATTTCAAGCGTCACATTTTCTGTGGTAACAAATTCTGAAGTACAAACCTGTGTGGGAATCAAACAGGCAGAAATATTAACCTACAAGTATCTTTGCACTCAACAGAATGTGAAATGACAGAATAAATTAAAAAAAAAAAAAATCTTGATTGGAGACTGTGCTTTTTAAAAATGTACTTTTTCAAATGTTTTCTCCTGACAAGCCCACAGCATTGGCAGACCTTCAGCATGTGTACACAGATTTCTTTCCACTGAAATGTATGTTTATCACTAATTTGCAAGCCAGCTATGTCTTCCTTATGTTTGCAATGCTAACAAAGCATCGCTGCATTTTAGGACCTGTTTGAAAATCCTTAATAAACCTGAAGATACTTCTGCCTCTGTGCTTCCAGAAGAAGCCATTGACAGGTTTCTGACTGCTTCTCAGTCTCTCACGCAGGCAGATCCTCAGCTGATGCAAGCTGCTGTAGCTTCCTGTCCGGTGATACCATATCTGTGGAACAACAGCTGTAATTAAATGCTTAAACAATTGATTAGGAGGATGGATACAAATGGGCTGACATGTGTGATTTCAGTTGCAAATGTTTCAGTTGCCTTTCTCAGGCCCACAGCTCCCACAAGACCACCTTAGATTATGGCCTTGAAATGGGAGCGTACTGTCTTCCTCTGAGCAGATTGCCGCCTTCTGCCATAACAGGGAAGAACTCTTCAGGTTTCTTTTCTCTTAAATTTCAATCCCTGATTTGATTTCTTGTCCCTGACTACTGAGTGTTTTGGCCTTTCAAGAAAACACACTATTTAAGTTTTCAAATGGGATTGTGGTTAAGCTGCTCTTTTCCTAAGGTCTGACAACGCTTTCCCAGACTAGATTTTGGTCTGGATAATGGAGGTGAAGGTGCTTTCCTGAAAGGCTGTGATGTAAGTAACCCTGAGAGAAGAGTCACCCAACTTCAGGAGGGCTCCACCTGTGACTCATCCCTGTTGTCTTTAACAGCACTTTACCCAGAACTTTAAGAACACTTTTTCCTGCACGCAACATGGTTCTTTTGTTTGCCACCTTAAACATATGACTTCTATGTGGATTGTGAGACTAATATTGAAAAAGGGGTCAAGAATGGAAAGCATGTTGAGAAGAAGGGGGTGAACTCTTTGACTATAATCTAGCTGACTACAGAGCTGCACTGTTAAGTGTCATGCATTTCTTAGCTGAATATGAAGGAAGAGCAGTTGCTAATGTTTGTAGATGTGAAATGGGATCTTCAGGGGATCATTGGGGATGATAAGGCTTGTCTACAAAACACCTCCCCAGCTATAAAGTAAAGCTACACCTAAAAGAGGCTGGAGCTCTAATTACCTTCAGGTACTTTCTATCCTTAGAGATGAATATCATCTATTCAAAATCTGCTTTGAATATTTAAGTACTAGCATATCTGCAGCCTGTTATTTTCAGGGACCTAAAAGCCTTGTGGTAGATAGCAGCTTCTGTCCAGATTTTGCCATTTCAGCTGTAGTAGGATGTCTGTTCACAAAAGACTTATTCATGGGCTGGTGAGGAAAAATTCTGGCTTTTTTTACTGCCTTTGTTCCTATTTGTTGTAGATGCTGCTGATGAATAATACCTTTTCAGATATTTAATCTACCTGTTGTCCAAAGCAGAACTGTTGCTAAAAGCACTGAGTTTAAAATATTTGGTTTTTGGGTTACCCCACTGATCTCTGTAAAGGATAAGTTCATCAATACAGGCCTCAGAGAATCATCTGAATTGTATAGAGAAGAATGGGAAAGTGTAGTCTTACTTTTCTTTTGAGCTTTTCATAGTGATAATTAGTACTATTTTGGGTACTAATTAGCAGTGAGCTGACAGAAAACAAACAGAACTGATAGCCATTTTCTATTCTAAACATAATAATAGCCTGCATCAGTAAGTTCTTTGTGATGCTGTGCTTGCAGCTTTGTAGGAGTGAACTATAGTGAAGGTAAAATTAATCATCTCTGGATTTTACTAATGGCAGAGAAATCATAGGTTTTGGGTTGTCTTTCAACCTATGTTAGCATGGGTTGAAACAAAGAGAAAAAAAAGCACATTTTTCCCTTAATTTCTGCCTGTGTATTGCAGAAGTCACTTTACTGTAGTCAGTAGTTACACCTTGTTAAAACAGTTGAAAGAAGGTTCAGAAGGTACTAGGAGAGTTTATAAAATTAAATAGCGTTCAGTGCAAAGAACTGAAAATGTGCAGAAAACAGAAACTAATATGTCTGATGAATTTCATATGACAAATAGAATCATAGAATCGCTAAGGTTGGAAAAGACCCACAGGATCATCCAGTTCAACCATTCGCCCTTCACCAATGGTTCTCGCTAAACCATGTCCCTCAACACAACATCCAAATAGCAACCTAGTGAATGAGCAAATAGCAACCTAGTGAAGGAGCAGTACGTTCACCAGGTCATGTGCATCTAGCTGACTTGTAGAGTTACAGCACCAACATACATCTGTGACAATGCAATTGCTAAAACCGTTTTGATTGGTACTGTGTAGCAGTCATCATTCAAATCCACTACTGTCACTTCTACTGACTTTAGAGGAAAACTCTCCTCGATGTCTTCCAGCTTGAATCAGGGAAATGAAATGATAACAGAGTTTCATTTTCCAGTTAGTTTTCCAGATGACTATTTGATACAATTAAAAATGAAACAAACCAAAACTGAACATTTGCTAAAAAAAAAAAAAAAAATGATGCCAAAGTTCTGTTTTGGTTTTTGGTCTGTCAACTAAGTAATGTATATGAATGACAGAATCAGGAAATCAGACAGAGCGGCTGTGGTGGGAAGGGCCTTCAAAATGTAATCAGGTCTGATCTTCCCTGAGAAATGGGAGCCCTGTCCAAATGCATCTTGAAAACCTCCAGTGTAGGGGATTCTACCACAATTCTGGGGAGGTTTTTTCAGTGATTGTTCTCACCTTAAAAATATCTTTCTAATATCTACGTGAATTTTCTCCTGCTGCAACTTGTACTTATTACCCCTTCTCCTCGGTGTGGCTCTTTGCAAAGAGACTGCCTCCATTCTCTTTCTAGCTGCCCTTGGGTGTAGTGGAGTACTGTGACAAGGTCCCCCAGGGTCTTTGCCAGGGTGAAAAGACTGTATGCAACTCTTACGACCCTCAGATTCTTGCATGGTGTGAATATAGTTGTGGTTTTGTTGTTGTTGTTGTTTTAGGGATCACTTTTATTTATAAACCTGATTTTAAATGCAGAAGGTTTGATTGTGGCTTGAGTCAAAATGTATATAAGAGTTCAAGGGTGTGGGTGCCTATTGGCTTCTGGATGACTGGAGTTAGCGCTCGGCTTTGTGTTTATACGTGATTATTATTCTAGGTGTTGCATTTCTATGTACTGAACAGTGCAGCTGGGGCCATTTTTCAGCTGTGATTAGAAAGTTTTGTATGCACTGATTCCTTCCCCAGTTCATTCTGTCACCAGCACATCTTCGTTTGTCACCAGCACAAATGGGCATGGATGTTTCTGCCTGCTGAATACAGCTGTCATTGTTGATTAACTGCTTGGTAAGTTCAGGATACAGGCATCCACTTCATAGACAAAAGAGGGTGTGACAGTGCAAAGATGCGATAGTATGTATCTCTTCTGATACCAGGAAAGGATTGGGTTTCTAAGACTTAGGAAGTAGCCCTTTATTTATTTGCTTATTTATTTATTTATTTATTTATTTATTTTCCTGATTGTCTACGGTAAAGCGTGATTGAAATAATTTTTTTTCAGAAAAAGTGTGTCTGAACGTTGTCCAAACTTACGGTAAAACACTTCCCTAATATTGCTGAATATTTGTTTTTCTTTTTTCTTCTTCTTCTTCTTTTTTTTTTTTTTTTAAACTGCAGAAAGTGAGTGAAAAAGTAGGAGGCGCAGAAGGAACCAAGCTAGATGATGACTTCAAAGAAATGGAAAGGGTAAGCCTTAATACAGATATTCACACTCATTATTACTGTTCATTTTTCCATTCTAGGGATGGATTCTCAAAGCTTCTGTCTCTGAATAATTTGAATAGTTTTGAATGTCTCAAATTCTGTTCAGTAAGACTGAGTTCTCTGATTCTTGTCCCTTTTTATCTTTTGATGGAGGAGTACATAATATATGGTACTCTTTATACTGTCAATATTTCACTCAGAGATTGCAGCTGATGCCAGCTACAAATTACCATCAGTTAAATCATTGTAGAGGGACACTGTAAGCAGAGAGAGTCTGTCTGTAAGTATGGTCATTTCAGTGGAAATTGTGCCACTGTAATTCTCAGCTACTTGAGCATCACTCAAGGAGCAAGAGCTGTCTGAGTAAGGAAGATGACAGTAGCGCTGGGATATTCATTCACAGATTCTGAGATATCCGTAGGCAGCCTCTGCTGGCAAAGTGTGTTGGGAGGATTGAGCTAACTTCCCCCAGTGGACTGCTCAGGGAAGCTGGCAGTGGTAGCACTGACTTTCTTCATGGGAAGAGGGAGAGCCACAGCTTGGTGTAGTGGTGAGAATGTGTTAGTTGAAAAAGTCAGTGTTATTTTTTTCTAACTTCATCTTTGAGATTTGCCATCAAATCTTGTAACACCAACTACTGCTTTGTGGGTTGCCGAGTGTATATCTGATAGATAACAGATCAAGAGAAATAGAACAGAAACAGATAAGTTTATGTGCATTTGTATGGGATGACAAAGAAAAAGAGCTGTGGATGAAAATCAAAGGAGGGCATATCCTTTGCACTTCATTGCAGAGCATTAGAGAAGTGATTTCTCCCCCTTGCCCCAGCTTCCTTTTGAAGGTGCTACAACCATAGGCCTTGCCATCAAACCTGGAATTTGTTAAAGAATATTCAGAAACCCGATGTTAGCTTTAGGGCTGGAAAAAGGACAGTGCAACAGCCAGGGGTGCGTCCCACAGGGTGCTTGTGGGAAGTACGCATTGGCAGCCTAGAAGATGAGAGCACTGAGCATTGAGAACAGAACAGAGTAAACTCATTGGCTACTCTCCAACTCCCCACTGGTCCCAGATCCCTTGCCAGCTTTTCTGTAGGCAGTGGACATGCTCTTTCTGCCTGTCCGTGGCCTTCTGTTCCCTCGCCCCCGTGCTCCTCTGCAGCCTTCTTTCCATTTCTGGACTCCCTACCAGGCAGTTCAGCTACTTGTTCACCCAGGGCTGGCAGACCTCTGCTGCTTCTTTGTGAAAAACATAGAGCAAGACTGGCAGATGGCAGTAGCAATAAAAAACAACAACAACAACAAAAACCACCAAACAAACAGGAAGGAGGTCAGTCACAGCTTGCTGCAAACAACTTATCTCAGGTGTTCTTTTTTAAAATAGGAATTTGCCATTATAGTAAAGAAGCTCACTCTGTAGGACACAAGTCACCCTGCAAAGAAAAGCAATGTGTTTACTCAAATACAGAGGATAGATTATGGTGAGCCCCAGACATGCCAGAACAGCACTGTTTCTTTGAGGACTAATTCTGAGAGAGTGTAGTTGTATATTTCTCTGTAAGCACCTATAAGCTGATGCCAACTACTGCCAATAAACTGTCGATGCCTTCTAACTGCTAATGTTCTTGAAATAAGATACTGAGGGATACCTTGTCTCTCCTACCCCTGTTTTACCAGAACTCCCTCTGAAAGAGGTGCACAGCTTTAGTGGTTGCTTTTGATTGACATCTGTTTTCCACTAGTTTGCCATCTATTAGGGGACCACAGATTAATAATTCTTTACATAGTTTTCAATGACCTTCATATCAAAAAGATTTCCATATTATGGACATTTTGCATGGTAATGAAAAACATCATCATAGCACAATGAATTGTGTCAAATTCATGATAGATCATCTCGAGATGCACTGTAGTAATAGAATCATGCAATGTTTCACTTAATAATAGTTTCACTTAAACAGTGGTTCTGCTACAAGCAGAAATGGTGGGCTTTTATTTTGGTAGTTTTTCAGGCATTATCACCATTCTGGAACGAGGGCTGGATTTGCTCCACAGATATTCACAGGGACACAAAATTAAAATGATAAGAACAGTTAAAAGAATTTGTAAGAGCAAAAAGAACAGACAAAAGCATCCTTCTCTTATCTGACATCTCTTTTCATGTTTCTTTTTGTTTAACTCTCTGTCCTTTAGAAAGTGGATGTTACCAGCAGGGCAGTTATGGAAATAATGGCGAAGACAATAGAGTATCTTCAGCCTAATCCAGGTAATATAATTTTACAACCTCACAGTACTTGGAGGACTTTTTGAAAATATGCTTTTTCTCAGCATTGCTTAGTCTGACAGATCTATCCTTACTGGTAGAGATGAGATTAATGCCAAGTCACTGAAGTTTCTGTGGGTTGAAAAGACAAAGGTGAGTATGGGCTTCTGTTTTAGGTTGCCAGGGAAATAAATGGGAGCTCACTTTAGGAGACTTATTTTATTTTTGTGTTACTACTTTAGGTAAGGACACAAGATATGCTTAGACACAGAGTGTGTTTATGTGCCAGCCATCAGTATGTCATCAATGTGAGGGTGGGGGCTCCCTGGGGCTGGAGGTGGCTGCCTTCACAAGGAATGCAGAGCAGGGCCTCAGTCAGGGCCTGTCCCACCATGTGCAGTGGGGCACCAGCACTACGTATCTCCCTGGGGATGGGAACAGGACTAGGCTGGGGATCAGGATCTGCACAGACTTTTCAGTTCCTGAGAAGAACGACAGAGTTCTGAAGGAGATTCTGTGATTCCTGCAGTGCACAGGAAAAAAAGTAACACGCTTCACGTGGTCCTCTAGTGATTTCCCATCTTCATTAGAGTTGCTACAAAAGGAGGCATACAAAAAGCTATTTGTGGTGAATTGGTAAAAAAAGGAGGTGTCTGCAGTCCTAATCAGAGATCACTAACTTGAGCCTTTGAAATAGAAATAAATATCTGGTTTCCATGGGGAGAAGAAAGAACGGCTTTTTGAGTGGGCTGATGGAGAGCTGCATGCTGCTGTCTTGCCAGAGGATTCTCACAAGGAGGATGATCTGGAGCTATTATAGTCACTAGTATACCAGTAAATTCAAGAACATATAGACGTGGTTGGTCTAGGAATGTAAGGGGTTTGTGTTGGCTTCACCAACAGAATCAATGGGGTTATGCAACTGAAAGATTAGTCTGAAAGCAAAACTGGGCCACATACCTATCATTAGTATTTTGGTGTTTCTTGGAGCTGCAGACAGAATTAATTCGGTATCTCTTAATAGCTGGAAACAAATTCAAACTACTGTGAGATATTTTATCACCAATGTGGTGAATGAAGGACTTTTGCTGGTATAGCTTACTTTGTGATATTTATGTATTAGACTGCAGAGGAAAGGAGGACAGTATGATGATGCTGTCAGTGGGTTGAAAAAAGGAGGAAGAATATTTATGAGAACTATTAAAAAGAAAAGAATGATGACTAAAACAGTTTCCACATCAACATATGGAATACTGTTTGTGGCTCAAGTCCACAGCTTCATTGCTCATCATCAACAAGCTCTCTTCAGGAAAAGCAATAGGATTGACAAGTGTAATGGAGTTAGTGATAAAATTGTTAACTACTGTCAAGCTGCTGTTGTGCAACACTGTATAGACTGAGTAATAAACTTTGGCTGTTTTGTGCTTCCCATCATGATACATTTGAGTGATCATGATTTCTGTGAATCACAAAAAAGGCTCACAACAACAGTGGAGAGCAAAATATTTGGAAGTATCTCAGGGTGTGATTTCAGCCACCAGAGGCTGATGTAATACTGTGCTGCCACAGCAGTTCCCATAGTCTAACTATCCATTTTTTCATCTGATTGTGGAGTATGTGAGTAACATCAGAAAATTAAAACTCTAACAGGTAGGAGGAAGATTTATGTTTTTGCGTATCAAATAAGATCACGTTGTTCATTCCACAGCTGGATAAATGTGGCAGATAGAGTAAGAGGAATGAGGGGCTGCCTCTTTCAGCTCTCACCTGATCTGAGATTGGTTTATGCCAACTGCAAGCCTGCAAAAGCAATCTTATTGCTGCAGCAATTAGAATTCATGGAAAAATGATATTCTTATTCAATAAAAGAAAAAAAAAAGGGATCTTTAAAAAATTCTCTGTATAACTATGTTACTATTTACTAAAATGTTATTTGGGACACCAAAACTACCCATTTCCTGTATTTCCTATTTGCTTTCTCATTTTCATAAAGAATAGGAACATTACATTGGAGAGAGGGGTGGAAATGAGTGTAAACAAACAAACAAACAAAAAACAGCAATACTTAACCAATGATTTCATTTAGAAGTTTACCTCTTTCTCATAGGATGAAGAGGGTTTGGGGTGAGGCACACACTCCTTGAGAGGTAGAATATACTGTGAAAACAGCATTGTGTTTGTTTAGTAAAGTACAGCCCTACTAAAGATCAGTTGTCTTCATGGTATTTTGAGGGATCAAGACTGGAGGCCTGCAGCATGGCCCAACTTCACTAAACATTTAAAAGACTGATGCTGCAAGGAAAAGGAAAGGAAAGGAAAGGAAAAGGAAAGGAAAGGAAAGGAAAGGAAAGGAAAGGAAAGGAAAGGAAAGGAAAGGAAAGGAAAGGAAAGGAAAGGAAAGGAAAGGAAAGGAAAGGAAAGGAAAGGAAAGGAAAGGAAAGGAAAGGAAAGGAAAGGAAAGGAAAGGAAAGGAAAGGAAAGGATTATTTTAATGAGGGAAGTGAAGAAAAAAAAAAAGAATATTGGGCTCAAGATATTGTGAATGATAAAATTAGTATTGTAGACTTCCCAATTATGAAAAAAAATGGAAGGCTATCTGAAAATGGCTAAAATTGAACACGATAAAGTCTCATCAGGAAAGTCATGTACTTTCCATGTAGAAGCACACTGCTGTAACTTGAAAGAAAAAAATTAGACATTGCTAGTATAAACAATGAAAACAAATAATTCTTATGTTTTACAATGAGTCAGTTAACATTTGATATTAAGCGAAATCAATAGTGACACCAGGAATATCAGTGCAAAGGAGAGGGAGCGCAGTTGGGAAGAGAATCAAGCCATTTCCGTGTGTTGTTTTGTAAATCTCTTCCTGTCCTCACTCTGGCTGAGACATAAATTAGAAAAGAAAGCATGTGGCAGTAGTACAGTAAAGCAATGGAACTGAAATGTGTCAGGATGGGATTTTTAGATCGACTGAGCAGTGACTTACCTCAGGTCCCATGGAAGCTAATGGAATCAACTTTAAAAGAGGAGAAATGAAGCCACTGGTGGACATATTCTAAGATTTCCTACTAAAACTAGATTATCTGGGACTCAAGCTTTCCAATTAAGTATAGAATCCAGATTTGATACTAATGATTAATCATTGAAATATGTTTTTTTCTTGCTTACCTTTCTCTTTCCCTTTCCTTCTTGTTTTTATTGCTTTATTGTTTTGTTTTGTTTTGATTTTTGATCTGCTTAATTCTTTCCTGTATCTTTCTCTTTCTACTCTTAGTAGCCTGTCTAGGACATAGCCACAAATTTTTTAACGTTTCCTCTTTGTTTTTGCTTTAATTTCTGAAAATATTCACATTTGTTCCTATTTCAGCTTCCTGCATCCATTTCTCCATCTCCATTTCCTGGCCTACTGATTTTGTTTATGCCAAAGTTTCTTTTGTGCGTCTGTATTTCCCCATTACCACTATCCTTTCAACGCAATTTTTAATGGCCACATACTTCATTAGTATTCAGTTTCTTATAGTGAACAGTCAGTCTGCTAACGGTCATTTTGCAGTGGGTGGCAACTGAAGGCATCAAGAAATTCAAATGCAGAAAAGTGTGATCTGGTGGCAATGAAGTGTATTGAGACAGCTTACAAAAGAGTAGTTACTATCTGTCAAAAACATGCTAACCTTTTCTAGCTGTTTCCGAGCCAAAATAAATACTGTGACACTTGTCTGATTTTGCTGTCTCTGTGCATTGACCGTGTCTATATCTGTGCATAAATATATACACCACAAAGTGAAATATATTTGGCAGCAAGAACTCTCTCTTAATAAACACTCTTCAACAATAAATTAAGAGCAAAACACTTGTTGACTGCACCCTGCTAATGGTTTGCTTTGTTGCAGAAGTGTGCGCAAGGCCAAGTTTTGAACAATTACATTAGCTATTTGACACTTTGTCAACAGAAATACTAACTTATCAGAGCTGCTGCCAAAGTCAAATCTTTTCAGTGAGGAAGGTAGAGGCATTCATAGGTGCCCTTCTGTAGTAAATACAATAGTGTAGATAAAAAACACACTCTCAGTCAGCTGGAAAACATTGTAGTAAAATACAACTTAATTTAATCTCTGCAGGCTATTCACATTCTCTAGCTGCAAAAATAGCATATCTTCAGACAAATTATTTATTTCTGCTCTCTTTGTTTTCATTAGTTGACTGTGTGCTTTCTTCTGATCTGTAGTTGTGTATCTGAAATAAAATGCAAACTAAAGAGTGTTCAGAAACACATTAATGTGGGAGTTTATCCAAATCCTCATTAACATGTATATATTTCACAATGTTTTGGACATGGTATCTGGGGACAGAGTTTTTATATCATAGTCTACAGATGAAAAACTGTGAAAAATAATTACCAGGGGCATCGAAAGCTTATTCTTGAGTGTGCCTAGTCTGGACTTGTTCTTGAGAGGAAGATTGGCTCAATCCTGTCCGGTAGGTGGAGATCTCAAGATTAGGCATTTTGGGACAGCTTAAAAATTCTTCTTTCTGACTTGTAACACATCAAACATGCTATCTCGGCATTCTTCTATCTGTGTTGTTTGACTTAAAGTCAAGGGCTAAGCCTCTTCTCTGGTCTACTAGCAAAAGAAAAAGTCAGTGACCGACAATATTTTGTTTGCTTGCTCCGAAGATCATTCCTGAAAAACATTGCTTGATCCTAAATTTGGATAATGTCTTTCAAATAGATTGTAGGAAGCTTAAATAAATTTAGAGTGCTGGTGAATCAAGATGGTAAACATGGTAACATTTCAGGTGAACTGGAGCATTTCTGTCTGTGGACTCAAAATATTATGTAACCTCTGTCAATTTCCTGTTTCAGCTTCCAGAGCTAAACTCAGTATGATCAACACTATGTCAAAAATTCGAGGCCAGGAAAAGGGACCAGGTTACCCTCAGGCTGAAGCCTTGCTGGCAGATGCAATGCTGAAATTTGGCCGAGAACTTGGAGAAGAATGCAACTTTGGTAATTTGATTACTTCTCTTTCCATTTGATACTTCTCTTTCCATTACACCAGAATAAAAATGATAACAAAATTTAGTGTAATTTTCATCATTAAAGTCTTATGGTTTTATAAAGGAAGAAATTATGCAAGAAACTCATGTTCAGCTCCATCAGACTTCAGGTTGGTCTATGTCTGCTGATATTATGTGGATCCAGTATCTTCTGTGGATTTGGACTAGAGATATTTTCTTACAGATTAAAATCAAATTGTTTTCACTTAGAACTGTATCAATATAGACTTTAGGCTTTACTGTAGATTATGGTACAGGGCCTATATTGTGATAGAAGATGTGTGTGTTCAGAAATGGTATTACTGTCTGTGAATTAGAAGGGCTGCTCTGAAAATAATGCCTCTTATTTTGTTATGTTGGCCCAAACATCAGAGGTGAATGTTGGTGGTACAGCAGTAGAGGTTGAACCTTCCCACCAGTATTCCATGTTGTTGCCATGTGACAGATGGCAGCAGAGAGGCAGTCTGACAAAATGATATCTGACATGGAGGTGCATCTGAGGCAAAGGTGTGGAATTGAGTTCCTCCATGTGGAAAACATGGCACCCACTGACAATCCTTGATGTTGAACATTTGTAGAGACCAAACAGTGGATGTGAGTACAGTGAGGCGCTGAATGGTGTGTTTCAGCAGTAGCAACAGCAACATGAAGGACAACCCTTGTTCCAAACAACAGGTGCTTGTACATTGCTGGCAAAAAAGCATAGCTAATGGTGGTGCCTATTTTGAAAAATAATGTTTTGTAGCTGAGAATTTTCTCTATCAAATAGTGTTGTAATCTATCGTAGTTTTAATGAAAATAAATAGGAGGCACTGCTTTCAGTGTGACCTATGTTTTTTGTCCTCACACAAAAAAATTATAACTCATGTTACTATTTTCATTTACAGGCGAAGAATTAAGGCTAATAGATTTTTTTAAAAAGATAGTGTTAAAAACCTTAATTCCTTGTATTTTGGCCTTTTTTTTTTCCTGGCCATCTTAAATATATTAAGGCACTAGTTATCAATTCTGTCTTATCTGTAAAGCCCTTCCCCTTCCTAAAGCTTCAAATGAGTTTACAGCTGCCTGAGTGAGATGTATTATACAAAGATTTTATACTGTGTTCATCCACAGTAGGGGTCTAAGTAGAAGAGGTAACATTCTCTCTTGCTATTTTTATCTATCAACACTCAGAACACTCAAATAGGATCCTGAAAATTCTATTTCCTATATGAATCTGCATGGTATGTTGTTTCTGGCTCAAAGGCATCTGCAATAGAAAAGGCACCTTCTTGCTTGTTGACTAGGAACTGACTATCTTGGCAGATGTAGGCTTATTTGTTCTAAAGATTACTTAATTGTTTTGGTTTTTTTTAATTGTTTGCCTCTTACTTGCTAATTCTCAAATACATTCTTAAAGGGAAAATGAAGAACTAATAGAATTTAGTTTGTGCAAATTGCTCTACATTCCCCAGTGATTACATTAGCACACAGCAGAATAGATATAGGAATTATTTTTACATTCTTAACCAATCACAGCTATTATAACTGTTTGTCACCCTCATCCAGATCTGGCAGGCTCTTTAGTTTTACTGTGCATCCCTGCCATCCACCCCCTGCTTGGGAAACAAAACTCTTCCTGATTCCTTGCATTTTTAAGTTTTCAGACCCTTAGTATTCTTTGAAAGTAGACTTTCTTCCACCAACTTACATCTCAAATGAGGAGAGTATTTTTTTAGCTTCTTGCTTTTATTTTCATGCAGAGGAGATAAATCAGAACAGTAATTTTTGTGGACCTCAGACAGCTAATTCTGATTGACTTGTATGAACTTTTCTAAGTGTATGAACTTGAGAGTTTCATTGAATGAATCATCAAATAAAAAGAAAACAGTGGTTAGCTATTTTTACATTTGAAATTGACAATGTTTTAACTGATACAAATAGGAAAATTTTGACTTGCATTAATACTATTTTTATATGAAATCTATTGTTGAGACCATACTGGAGCAAATAAAGATGATGATTTTCCAGCACTTCCTTCAGCACAGCAACGAATGAATGCCCAAAGAAGTGTGCGTGGAGGCAGACTGTATGCAACGTGACTTCTCAAGTTCAGCTGTGTCACAAAGCATAAGTTCTGGGGGCTGTACAAATGTAAAATACTTGTTACCCTTTCACATGATGCATCATACTCTGTTTCTTTCCTTAACTTAAAGATGAAAATGGAATGCTAACTGAATCCATGAGTCAGTTTTGTGCAATGGAACCAAATTATTTTAAGATAAAGTGGACATCTTTTTTCAGGACCAGCGCTTGCAGATGTGGGAGAAGCAATGAAGGAGCTCTCTGAGGTCAAAGACTCTTTAGACATGGAAGTTAAACAAAACTTCATCGACCCGCTTCAAAATCTCCATGACAAAGATCTGAGAGAAATACAGGTATTGTCATCAATATGGCATTTTCATAATGCCAACTTTACAGAGTGTATATATACACACGTATATTTCTTTGTGTGTATATATACAAAATCCGTTAGTTGTGTACTTTAAAAAGAACTCTTAGATTCACAAATGATCTGACTTAGTCTCTTTTGGTTTGAATTTTACTTTTCATGACTGTCTCTCTTTTTAGAATCAGAAAGATCAAAATTGTAACTTTTTGAGAATAGCATCACCAAACCTTGGTAGGCATTAACACAGTACTGTAATTTTACCATCTGAAAATACATTTCACTTACTAACTAAGTGAAGAGATGTTTGCATTCAGTTTTCTAGTGTATAATAAGCAGATGCATTTTGCTGATTGCCTCTAGACTGGCACTACTCTTTTGTCTGTGTGAAAATTGTGCCCAAAACATTCCCAGGAATTTGGAGCACAAATGCATGAATTGCGTGGTTCATAGTCCAAGGATCACCCAGCATCTGTACACAGAAAAATCTTGGTGGACACATTCTTTTATGTATGGCAGGCTAATTTTATGATAGTGAATGTAAAAGTGCTTCCTAATTCAGCAAATGTTTATCTGCATAAATAACTATTCTTCTGAGATCATCGATGCTTTCATATGGTTAAATATACAAGGAACAAAGATGTCCTAGGCAGTCTGATACAATTTACAAAACTGATAATGTAATCACAAGAGGCGACAAATTGATTTTTCTGAGGATAAGTAAAGATCTAAAGTATTCTGACTAACAACATTACCTTTTGGCCAGCGTGGCATGGCAACTGCTAAATGGAATGTCAAGAGTGATCTGTCAATGAATAAACCAGAAAATTTTCAATAAAAGATCGCATTAAGATACTTTGATGATTTGATGAAAGTATAAAAGTGTAAAAGTGTATTCTGTGTTGCTTTGCTCATGAAGAGTGTTTCACAAGCCAAAGAGAGTTAAATGTCAGAAACTCTCATATCTTTAATACAAGTATCAACAGTATTTATTCATTGTATATGGCCTGTTTTAGTGCTGAACGTCTTTCATATTTGGACAGCGGTGCATCTTAAAAGAGATGTAAAGCGACCTCATTCTTCTGCTTTTCCTGTCTCAGGAATGGATGACATACAGCAAACAGCACATATTTGAAAATGTACATGGTGTATCAGTTGCATTACAGAGAGCCCGTGGTAGAGAAAGGCAATGGGGAGTTGGGAAACACACTTTATTCTTATTTATTCTTCTGTGTTTTTGTTTTTCAGCATCACCTAAAGAAAATGGAGGGCCGACGTCTGGATTTTGATTACAAGAAAAAAAGACAGGGCAAGCTCCCTGATGAAGAGCTTCGCCAAGCTCTGGAGAAATTTGATGAATCAAAAGAAATTGCTGAGTCAAGCATGTTCAACCTTCTGGAGATGGATGTGAGATACCCCTTTTTTTATGCCCCGAGCTAAATCTTAGAACAGAAAGATGCTGGTTCAGCAGTGAAGGCAATGTAAAGCAGTCTAAAACTTCTAAATCTGTGATGCCATAGATTCCTATAACTTTAAAATGAGAAAGCACTTCCTACTTCATTACAGTCAGTGAGAGGCTCGGAAGCTGTATTAACATAGAGTATGCACATGCGAGACTGATTTAATAGGTATTTGATAGATAAGTGATAAAGAACATAAATCCTCTATAACACTGTTCTGCTTCCTAACTGAACAGTATTATCTAAAAAGACAAAATATCTTTCTTCTTAGAATGACATAAATGTAAATCGCAATTTTTACTTAGCTGTGGTTATGGAGTTTAATCTGAGGCTTTTGCTCAAGTATGTAGGTGTACTGCTGAGAGGACTTATAAAGATCAGAGATGATAAATGCTCAACCCTCATGATCTCTGCCCTAATCATATCCAGTAACAAACAGGAAAGCCAGAGTTCAGAGTGCTGAAACCTGACTGTGAAACCTATTTTTTTTTTTTTATTTCTTAGAGACTGGTTTAGGATTTTACATCTATTAGGTTTTTAAATTCTCTCTTTGTAAGTAATGTAACTGTAAAATCAAACAAGAGGAAAAATCTACCTCTTCTGGAGGGAAAAAGAAACCCATACATTATAGCTGAAGTTTGTTGTGCAGGATATCTGGTCAACTGAAGTTCAATTTAAATATTTTAGTTTAAGTAAATGACTGGATTTATTTTAAGTTTAAATTCACACATAACTTAATAGCTCATTTTGTTACCTGAGTGCTCTAAAGGAGACATTAAAAGAACAAACACACTTGCAAAATGGAACCAGTGTAATGAATTTTTAGTTTTAATGTTTGTATTAAGAGTCAGCTCTATATGACTAGATAGTCCAGGCTTGTGATACACCACTGAGGCACTGTGTATTGTAGAACTGCTGAGGAAAACATTCATGGAATAGTAGAACAGTAGAATCATAGAATGGCTTGTGTTGGAAGGACATTAAGGGCCATCCAGTTACAAGTCCCACGCCATGGGCAGAGTTTCCACCTGCCACATCATGCTGCCCCGGACCCCATCCAACCTGAACTTGAATGCCTCCATGGATGGTGGACCCACAGCTTCTCTGGGCAAGCTGTTCCATACTGAAAAATTTCTTCCTAGGATCTAATCTAGTCCTATAGTCTTTTAGCTTAAAAGTGTTCCCCTTTGTCCAGTCACTATCAAAATGTAAAAAATCTCTCTACAGTCCTCTTGTAAGCTCCCTCTACTGAAATACCACGGTTGGGTTTCCCTTGGGCCTTCACTTCTCCAGGCTGAACAACCTCAGCTCCTTTGGCCTTTCTTCACTGGAGAGGTGCTCCCCTCACAAGAGATTTCGCTGATTTGTTCTTTATGAAGTAGAATGCTGCCTGTCTTTACTATAAATAACCTACATCCAAAGGTGCACTGCATCTTCCTGTTTTGGCCTACTCCACAGCCCAGAATACAAAAGAAGCAGGTCTGTGATCCATATGGTTTTGTACCCCTCAAAGACACCGAAGGAGGTTGCAGTGGAAAAGATGTATAATGCTTAAAATTTTAGTCTCATTTTGACTTTCTGAGTGAAAGTATTTTTGGAATGAAGCAGACCTGTGGGCTGTTGTTCATGCAGATAGACAATGTTGGTGATCAACAGAGAAGAGCTTTAATCACCATTCCTGATCAGGTCATAACCAGACATGGTAATGCATAAAGACTGATATGTAACTATTCATGAAATACAAGGAGAAATAAAATTTTTAGAGAAAAAAGTAAAGCTGCCTTTGCAGTTTCAGTGTGGTAGTGTTTGTTTTCTATTGCTGATATGTAATGATGTGACCTAAGATACGTTTTCATGTCAATCATCAGATTGAACAAGTGAGCCAGCTTTCTGCTCTTGTACAAGCCCAGCTGGAGTACCACAAGCAGGCCACACAGATCCTTCAGCGAGTTACTTCTAAGCTGGAAGACAGGTAATGCTCTTTTTCTAAACCTATTGAACTGGTTTTTAAGTATTGCAGAGGCAGAAAATCTATGAATAGGATGTGAAAACTTGGTTTTTTTGGAATGTGGTAATTGTGTGGTTATGAAAAGAAAACGATCTGAGTAGGCAACTGCAAACTGAGATTTATGTATTTTGAAGATGCAAATACTTCTGCGTATGACTGAATGAGATCTGAGTTGAAGGCAGAATTTCAGTTCACTAAGGCTATGAACTGAATTTAGTTGAATACATATGTTTAGATGCACTAGATGCCAGTTGTACATGTAACTTTGTTTTCCTTTCCATTCCTGTGTTAATTCTGAAGTGGTCTTTTCAGAGATGTTAATAACTGCTAGAAAAAGAGTATATTTTACATTCTGTTCCACCTGAAAGGGGATCTCTTGGTACCATGCAATTGCCATCTTGTTAAATAATCTTCAGGTTTTTTTTCAATCCAATCACACTTGATACGAGACTTAAATGAGTTTACCTTTTCCATCCACTTAACTATGAATGCTAAACTGATGCAGTATCTTTTAAAACTTCCTAAAAAAACCTTTTTTTGTTTCTATCAGCACAGAGTAGATTGTATGTCCTTGAGATGAGGAAAATAACATTTTTTAAGGGTTCACCAGTCTCTTACACATTCTTCAAGGAAACATAATGTAGATTCCACATGTTTCTGAAGCTAGAAGCACTCCTAAAAGCTAGCCATGATTCCCTATGTTCATATACTATAAGAAGGCAACACTTTGGTTGCAAATAATTCTTTGCTGTTTTCTGTCACTTCTGTAGATCTAGTTTCTGGTGCTACTGGATCTGCCAGTATTTATTTTCTCTTTGTACGTAGTCTGTAAGCCTCATCCAGTTCTAACTCTTGAAGTTTCTTTAGGATTAGTAGTGGCTAGTCTCTTTCTGGCTAAAGTTTACAGGCCTGTCTGAGGAGCTAACAGAATGATTTCCTGCACTTCCAAATGAAGAACGCAATTCACTTACTGTACAGAAATGTTAAAAAGTTCTCAGGTGTAGGTTGTTTTGTAGTCCATAAATTACACCACAGAGCGATGATAGTGTCTTCACAACAGATTTCTCATCCTATGTCAATTTAGATAATTATTTGCCCTTTTGAAACTTCTGCTAAATGGTCACTATTAATAGCTTAAAGTGACTTAACTTCAAGGACCTTGCATCAGACTACTATTATTGATTACCCAGAATAAATAATAATAATAAAGAAAACTGCCCCGCATAAGTGTACTGTGCAATCCTAAATTGTAAAGCGTCCACTCCACACCACTGGGCACAAATTAATGCACTGTGGTCTGTTTGTGCCAGGGATTAAGAAGAGATCTTGAGCTGTTATTTTTCAAATACCAGTCTTTTCCTGGTGGTGGTAAGCAAGTGACCAAGAACAAATGGTTCTTCATTTTTTGGATTGACTTTTTAGTTATGGGCCACAAAATAAATAATGCTTTAATTTTAGGCCGTGCAAATCTGATCCTGTTCACTCTTACAGACATCTACAGTGCATGTTGCTAATTTTGCAGATGATAATAAAAGATCTGAATGCAATTGATGCATTCGGGAGATGCAGCAGGGAATGTTACCACTGAGGATAAGAAGAAGGCTTAGGCTCTCAATGCTTTCTTTACATCTGCCTTTAATAGTCAGATCAGTTATCCTCAGGGCACTTTATGCCCTGATCTGGAAGTCTGGGATGCTATGCAGAATACACCCCAAGTGATTCAGGTGGAGACAGTTAGAGAGCTCCTCCACCATCTGGACTGTCACAAGTCCATGGGATCGGACGGGCTCCACCCTCGGGTACTGAGGGAGCTGGCGAAGGTGATTGCCAAGCTGCTCTTGGCCATCTACCAGCACTCCTGGTTGTCTGGAGAGGTCGCAGAGGATTGGAGGCTTGCCGATGTGACTCCCATCTACAAGAAGGGCTGTAAGGAGGATCCCGGGAACTACAGGCCTGTCAGCCTGACCTTGGTACCAGGAAAAGTTACAGAGCAAATCATCTTGGGTGAGATCACACGGCACGTGCCTGGCACCCAGGGGATCAAGCCTAGCCAGCACGGGTTCATTAAAGGCAGGTCATGCTTGACCAGCCTCATCTCCTTCTACGACTGGGTGACCAGACTGGTAGACGAGGGAAAGGCTGTCGATGTAGTTTACCTAGACTTCAGCAAAGCCTTTGACATGGTCTCCCACAATATTCTCCTGGGGAAATTGGCTGCCTGTGTCCTGGACAGCTATACCCTTCTTTGGGTAAGGAACTGGCTAGAGGGCTGTACCCAACAGGTAGTAGTTAATGGAGTTAAATCCAGCTGGCAACCCATTACAAGTGGTGTCCCCCAGGGGTCGGCACTGGGGCCCATCTTGCCATCTTGTTTAATATCTTTATTGATGACTTAGGTGAAGGGATTGAGTGCACCCTCAGTAAGTTTGCAGATGACACCAAGTTGGGAGGTGGTGTTGATCTGCCTGAGGGTAGCAAGGCCCTACAGAGGGATCTGGATAAGCTGGATAGCTTGGCTGAAGCCAATGGGATGAGGTTCAACAAGGCCAAGTGCCGGGTCCTGCACTTTAGCCATGATAACCCCATGCAGCACTATAGGCATGGGGCTGAGTGTCTGAATGACTGTGAAGAAGCAACTCTTGTTGCTGTTAAGAGGATCTTGGCCAAAATACTAATTCTTAAGGGAAAAGAAAAATGAGTAAGATAATGGCATAGTCACGTCAGGTGATAATTTAAACTAAAGGGTTAAATAACAAGTGCCAGAACTCCAAGTGCCAAAATTTGTTTAGACTGGCTGATGGAGAAAGATTAACAATTAGCCTTGGAAATGTTTGGTGCATCTTATCTGTTCAAGGAAGTAAGCCTTGACATTTGACTAATTTCATGTTTTGACAGAATAAAAGAGGCATCATCTCAGCCCAAAAGAGAATACCAGCCCAAACCTCGTATGAGCCTGGATTTCACATCTGGTGGTGACAATACCCAGCACAATGGAGGAATATCCCATGCCACCACTCCAAAACCAGCAGGTAACAGCAGTAGCAGTGAGAACAACAACAACAAAAACGCCAATTCTAGCTGAATTTTCCTACAGTGCAGATGTTCCTCCTAGAAAGTAGTTCTTTCTTGGTAAGGAAAACAAGAATGAGGATAGTACAGGTGAACTATTTGAACTGTTTGTATTAACTACATTATTCTACTGAAGGACCTAGGCTGGTTGCAAAGCACAGTACAGAATTTTTTGTAAAACTCATTTCCTCAGGCAGAAAAACATGGATCGATCATCCATCCTTGGGTCAAAAATGTCCTTTGTACTAGAAGTATAAGGAGTTGCTGCCATACTAAACTCCTCTTGAAATACAGATCATAGAACAGGCATTTAGAAAACTCATAGATCAACTGCAGGTTTTCCATAAAATACAGAATATTGGAACATTGAAAATCTTCATAATCTTACCCTACTTTTTAAAAACAAAAATTATGGTATGTATAACTTGAAATTAAAAATCACTAAAACCAGAAACAAAGGCAAATGAGGTATGTTATTTGTCCAGTGGTGAGTAGCATATACAAGTTCAAGCATTTATATAATTGTACATCATTAGTATCTTCAAGATGTATTCTATTTCCTATCAGCATGTACTATGAAAGTCTTATCACTTGTTCCTCATGATAACAGTTTGTTAATACATATCATGACAGTTGTCCTCTTCCCAGACCCTCACCTCAACTATTAAACTGACCTCAATGACAATTGCTAGCACACTTTATGTTGCAAGATTAAATACTTTTCATTAGATGATTAGTCAGGATTATCTTCCTTCTCATAGTATCCCAGTGTGAATGTTTAAAGTTCTCCCAGATATATGCAGCAACCTTATCTTTGTTTGGCAACTGGAAATGGTCTTGTAAACTAGTAATTCTGTGATTATGCAGACAGGGAATGGGAGTTAAATTGGGGATTCCTTGTGCATGAGTGTAGCTTCAGTCTTGTATAGTAAAAATCTCCATGTCACACCACCACAATTTTCTTCTTCACTTGTGTTTTTGTGGTGTCATAAACACTTTTTTGTGATAAGATTGTACAAACTGATATTCCTGTATCTCTCAGACTTGTGATTTCCTTTTCAGAGAGCACATTTTCTTCAGTAGAAGTTCTTTCTTTTGAGGGACTCATCATTTTTATAGAAACGTCTTCTTTTAAAATACCTTATTGTAGATATGTGTTGGTTCACTCAAAGATTTCCTCTTTGCACTAAATCTTGCTTTACTGACATCTACAGAAATGGAATATTCTTATCCAAAAATAGCTCAAGCATGGATATTCTAGATACAGGGAGCAGTTGAAATGAATATTTTAGAAGTCTGAATCTGAAATCAATTCATCCTGAAACTGCTACATGTAAAAAAGCTGAAACACATATTCGTAGAATTGGCATGATTTAGAGGCATGTGTCCGTTCATGCTGACCAGTGGAAGTGCACAGACTTTTCTATGGAAAATCAGATAGAGATATAAGCTTAATGCATTTTAGTGCTGATAAATCCTAAATACTTTGACTATGAACAATTATGCTTTTGGTAGGCTTAAAGCTATAGAATCTCTGGGGATTGAGGGGAAGACGGGAACATAAAGAGGAAATAATATTTCTGGATTTCATATATCCAATTAAAATCTAATCTAATAATTATAATAATATCCATTAGCCGTGCTAAAGAGTTTGTGGTTAGATGTTAATTTCAAACCTTTTCCAAAGCAATTCTGTTGGCCCTATAATAATCAGGTGTTCCATGGGAATGGGAAGCTTTTCTTTGGAAACCTCATACGAAAATTCGTGAGGTCAGGAGCATATAGGGTAGTTTATGCAATAGCTGTACCACTGAAGATTCCAAATAAAGACACAGTTTCACTTTCACTGTTATTTTAAGATACCCTGTGCCAGTAGAGCTGGAAATATATTTGGGCTTTCGCTTCTTTTTGAGTTTTGTAAAAAGATAAAAATTAGATCCCAAACTGGTAGTAGTTGTGCTTTTAAGTGTGGGCCTGAATGTAGTTTAGTTCTTTTAGTATTCTCAACTGCCAAAAGCTGGTAACTATCTTCTAACACAACCTAGCAGCCCAGATTTAGATGCTGTCAAGGGACTGTCATCACCGTATGAAGTGCACTAGAAACAGCAAAATCTATAGAAGTACAGGGTTAAAAAGGATACCCTAACTGCTGAGATTTTAAAATGTTATTTCTTTCTGTTTCTCCTCCTTAGGTGCTCACATGGATCAGCCATGCTGCCGAGCTCTGTATGACTTCGAACCAGAAAATGAAGGGGAGCTGGGATTTAAAGAGGGTGATATCATTACCCTCACTAATCAGATTGATGAAAACTGGTATGAAGGGATGCTTCATGGCCAGTCAGGTTTCTTCCCCATCAATTATGTTGATATTCTAGTTCCTTTACCCAATTAAGATAGCTGATCCACCACCTCTGTTCCAGATAGTAATGTCAGTACCACTGCTTTCAAAATGCTGCTTCTTACACCTTACAAGTGCAAACTGCAGTGGTTAGAATCGTCAAGTCCCACTGAGCATCTTTGGTTTATGTGTTGTCATACTACGTAGTGGTGATGCGTGGTATCTTCTGAGCCAACACAGTGTGGGTTAGATCACTTGGCCACACTGGCCTGGTGGTAACCAGACTACTGCTAAGATAATGTTGGGAAGATGATGGCAAGCCAAACAGGCAACTCATGGTGAAGTGGCAGGAAGTGAAGGTGGTATTGGGAAGATAATGCCTATCACCACTGTATTACTTTTCAGTCTTAGTTCTCTATAAAAAGAGGGAAAAGTTCTTGCCATTCCATCTTTCCCTTCCTAGTGATACAGTTCACACAAGTCTAACCATGACTAACGAGAATTGTACTTTCTGACCAAAATGGCTTGCTATTCTCACAGAGACGGTATAAATGTAGACTCTCTGGTTTCTCAGAAAGTGAACCACTGTACTGTGTGCCCTTCTGGTCTCTGGTCATTTTTGTATCTTTGATTGTTATTAAAAGACCTATTTCCATCTGTAGGTAAGCTTTGAAGAATAAAAAGGGGATTCCTATAGTAAAAAGCTTGAACCACAAAATACATGAATTTGCCCTTCAGAAACTTTGAGCATGCTCAATAAAATGCCAGTAGAAGGGCAAGATGGGGGATAAAACTGTTATTAGTGTTAACTGTTTCTTGTCAAGTTTTGGCACAAAATCATGCTGCTTAAGCACCAGATAGTCTTTGTAAACTCATACACTGTGGACGAGAACCAACCAAATACAATCTTCCCTAGTTTTATTTCTGTCTACCATGTGTTCTTCGAACATCATTTGTGTGTATTCTGCCCTCAATGAGGACTAAATAAAACTTATTTTTTTTCGTGTTGAGCAATTAAAGACATGTGGCTGTATATGCAAAAACATTTCCCCATATGTTTAGTTCACTCTTTTTTTTTCCTCCTTACTGCACTTGGTGTGTACAGTGCTGTGCCTAGCTTCTCAGCGTTCTTTCAGATGCAAAAGTTCTGTTAGTTTAGTAATCCAGAGTTCTATTTATCTAAACTATAGAGACTCTTTCAGAGGTTTAATGTGCTGCTTTGAACGTGCCACTTCAGTACTGGATGATGTGAAATGATGACAATTCCCTACTGCTTAATATATATACTGTATCATGGAATATTGATATTTCAAATAAATGCTGAGAGAATAACTAGAATAATTTTGTGAATAATTCTTTTATTGTTTAAAAATCTCTTGTGCTTAACTTTGGGTAACAAGAATTTTGTTTCAGAATATTTCTCAAGCCAGAACTGAAAACGTGAAAAAAATATATTTTTGTATTATTGTATTTCTTCTCTGAATTGAAACCCGTATATGTAAAATGATCTTCATAAATAGGGTAGGCTGAATGTCAAGCACATAAAGTTAATGTCATTATGACCAGCATGCAATCTTGTGGAGACAGGATACTTCCAATTAAAATATGCTGGGTTTCAAAAAACACCAAGTAATGCTTAGACTTACTTAGCTTGTAATAGTATTTCGAAGGTTTTATATTAGAGTTACACGGGGCTTATATTCTTTATTGTACAGATGTGATCATGGGTTAGCCTTGGCAAAGAACCAGACACACACCCAGTGGCTTGCTCTTGGTCCCTTCTCAGTGGGCTGGGAGAGAAAATGGGAAGAGAAAGCTTGTGAGCCAAGATAAATGCAGGGAGATCATTTACTTCTACTGTCACTGACAAACTGACTGCATAGGGTTTATGTGTCAAGGTTTTGGTAGCAGGGGGGCTGCAGAGGTGGCGTCTGTGAGAAGTGTCCAGAAACTGCCCTATTTTAGATAAGGGCCATCTCCAGCTGTCTAGAAAACTCACTGCTGGCCAGTGAGAGACACTTCTGTGCCTCTGGGAGAGCATATATAAGAAATGGAGAAAAGTGCTGTGCAGCAGCACTTCAACTTTGTGAAGGATGGTAAACATGTTATGGAGCCATGTTGAAGCAGTGCTTGGATTGCTGCAGCCTTTGGGAAGCCCACGTGGGATCAATTAGGGAAGGACAGCATCCCATGGTGGAGATCCACATGGAACATGGGCAGAGTGACCATGCAGGAGTGGCAGAGATGTAGTGTTCTGATCTGACTGCAGCTCCCTTTGCCAGTTCCACCTGAACTTCACAGGGGAAGGAATTGGAATAGGGTGAATGGGGGAATTTTTTTTTTTTAGTTTTCTTTTAGTTCTCACTTCTCTAAGCTGTTAGTAACTTAGGCAATAGATTACATTAGTCTCCCTACATTTCGTCTGTTTTGCCTGTGACAGTAATTGGTGAGTGTTCTCCCTGTCCTTATCTTGAACCTTAAGCCCTTTTCCACTGTATTATCTGCCCTTCTTCCTTTGAGGATTGGGAATGAGAGAGCAGTGTGGTGGAGTTTAGCTGCCCAGCAGAGTGAACCACCATACCAGCTGAATTCAGAGAAAATTTATCAGCCGTTGAAATAGATTTGGGTAGTAAGAGACAAACAAACAAACAAACAAAGACTAACATTAAAGTAACACCTTTCCTGCCCCATTCCCTAAACTCAAATAAACCCAGTATACCTCCTCACTCCTCTGAGCACCACAGGGAGAAGAAGATTTGTGGTCACTTCATTGCATCTCTTCTGTTGCTCCTTCCTCTTTTTTCACTTTGCTCCACCATGGCTCCTCTCTGTGGGCTGCAGGAAAATAGATGATTGACCAAGTTAGAGTTGATGGGTTTTTCTTTCCTAACCCCTTTTTTGAAATACCATCCTCCCTATGGAAAGTTAGAAAGAAGATGGTAAATCACACCAGAATTTCTTATTTGAATTCTGACATTATACAGACAACATTTGCTTTAGAAAGAGACACGATCTGTAAACTGCTAGAAGGGCTTCTTTTCTGGATTCATATAGTTTAGGACCTTCTAGTATTTATGGTGACATGGAAGCTGAGCAATAGTTTTAGATGTGACCCAGGCTTGCCCTGTTGAGAGGCTATGAAAACTCAATAGATTCACAAAAGCAGGGAGCAAGATCTGTATGCATCATTGTACATATGAGTCTTCTTCCCAGCACAGAAGTAGGCCATGTTCAAGGTGGGAAAATGAAGCAACAAATTAGGGCACATATCCAGGTAACACTTTATAAATTTGACTTCATTCTATAGAAATGAACTTGGTCTTTATTTTCCGTTATGTACCAGTAGGCTGACTACATGAAAAATTAGACTTAGGCTCAGGGTTTCCACTCTGTAATCACTATTTATCTTGAAATTCTTAGTCTCTAGTAGTCCAGATGCAGACTTGGAATTTCTGAAAGATATTGCTATCTTGCTTCACTGTTTTGTGAAGCTCACTGTCACCTCTGAAATTCTCTAGTCCCACTGAAGTAGTGCCACCTAGAGCAGGTTTCCCAGGTCTGTGCCCATTCAGGTTCAAGTACCTCCACAGATGGTGACTTCATGGCCTCTCTGAGCAATCTGTGCCAGCATTTGACAACCTTCACAACTAAAAAGTTTTACTGTGTTCAGGTGGACATTCACGCATTTTATTTGTGCCCCTTGGTTCTCACCTTTTCACTGTGAACCTCTGAACAGAATCTGTCTCCATCTTCTTCATTCAGTCCCCTCAGATATTTGTACACACTGATAATATCTCCCTGAGCCTCGTCTTCTGTAGGCCGAACAGGCCCAGCTCTATTGTCATCCTCTCATGGGGCAGATGCTTCAGGCCCGCCACCATCACAGTTGCCCTTTGCTGAGTTTGTTCCAATATATCCATGCCTTTCTCCTGCCGGGGAGCCCAGTACTGGACATTGGACTCCAAATTTGACCTACCAGTGCTGATTACAGGAGAGGGATTATTCCCCAGCCCCACTGGCAGCACCGCCTACAGCAGCCCTGGAGCTTGTTGGCTTTTTCACTGCAAGGACACTCCTCTGTTTTGTCAGTGTCATTCTGCCAGGTCTCCCATGTCCTTCTCAGCACAGCTATGCAAACTCTTGTGTCTGTTAGCTGCCCCTGCTCTGCTTAGGGTGCTGTCCTTGTACCCCGCCTAACGTCTACGCCCAATTTTGTATAATGCATAAATTATTTTGTCCTACATGTAGACCCATATTGTCAGTAACTTCCACACTGGTAACATTCTTTTTAGATGTGACAGCATTACTTGACATTTCCCCTGTTAATTTCCTGTTGGTCAGTTTCTCCAGGGCCTGTGTAGGCCCTCCCAGGTGGCAGCAAAGTCCTCAGGTATATCAACCACTCCTCACCACCTCGTATCATCAGCAAAGTCATAGGGGATGCACTCTGCCTAATTGTCCAGAGCACTAGAGATGTTTAACATGTTTGGACCTAACTTTGACTGCTAGGATATATCACTTCTGGCTGGCCTTCTGCTGGTCTTTGTGCAGAATGTGATAGATCCAGTCATTCAGCCAATTTTCAGATCAATTTATCTATGAGGATGCTAAATTACAGACGTTGTATGACAGAGAAAGGTTAGAAAATAACAAATTGCATGTATATCTGTAGCACTTGCCTATATATATACAGTTGAAAGTTCTCTGCAAAAATGTTTAATTGGGGGATTCTTAAATATTACATCTGACATCCATTTTCATGATAGTTTGGGGAAAAAAAAACAAACACATAGAATCAAGGAAAAAATCAGATTTGGAGAGTTATCTAGGGGGCTAGTCCAACCTCCTTCTCAGAGCATGTATGATTAATTCACACAGGGCCATGTCCAGCTATGTCCTGAACATCTCAAAGTTGAGGCTGTGAATTCTCCAAACTTTTTTCCTCTTACAGAGAGGTGGAACATCCTTAGTATCTACTGAAATTAATGCAGTCACAGAACTGAAAAATGTAACTGCTATATGCTATGCATCAAAATACTTTTATGTCCACAGGCTTTTATTGCCTGCTTCCAAAGGTTAGTGAGATCAAAACTAGTTATGGCTCTGTGCAGTGGTTAGAACTACAGTGCTTGAAAACATGAAGTACTTGAAGGACAATGAGGCATTTAATGGTAGAAATGACAATACACAGCTTGCGTGATCACACTGAGTTACTTGCATTAGGAAAATTCCACAGATACTTTGGTTAGGTTTCAAAGATTTAATACCTGTTTTAAGTGCCTATATATTAACTTTGGTTTCTCAGAGTGCCCATTGAGTTTCCACTTAACCTGGTGGTGATAACAGGTTTTGTTTGTAAAGTTCCTGAAGTGCCTGAATTTCTTACCCAGAAGCACTGAAACCTTGACAAACCCCAATGCTTTGCAACTGACAAGCAACACTGCAATACCACAGTATTTCAAGCAGAACTCAGTCCAGCTTATAGACTCTTTTTTATTATTATTATTATTTTTAATTTACAACAAGGCCTTTTGGGTGATTAGATCTTTAAACACTTTTAGCAAATTTATAGCACTAACTAGCTGGATCCCTGACAGATATTTTGTATCTCCTTCTGCCTGAGCCCTTCTTCAGATCAGGGGAAGAGTATGAAACCCAGAAGCTCTGGTAGTAATGTGTAAGTTTTCAATTCATGTATGGGGTTCTACAATGAACGCAGCTTTAGGAGAGGTACGAAGGATGTTCAGCCTGCTGGCAGGAAGCTTCAGAGCCAGAGCTATCCTCTCTTATTACTAAGTTTTCAGCTGATGTTGGGGAAAAAAAAACATTTGCTAAATTGCTGGACTGAAACATCAGTGTACTCTATAAGTGAAAGAGGAAGAAATTTTATTTAATTTTTATTTTAGACTTGTGTTCCTGGAATTTCTCTGGTTTTTACCTCTAAGTGAAATGTGATCAGAACTGCTTTTGGTCCTAAAACAAGTACTGACATGAAGAGCAAAACAAAGGTACAAACAGAAAACCTTGTAAGCGTACCTATTCAGTGTGAAAGAAAGTAGCTCTGATAGTAGCCTTGTGCAGTAAGCAGAAGCAGCTTGTTAAAAAGCTCACAGTTACCCTAATACGAACTTGATCCATGAGGAAAGGGTATGATATGGTGATGGACAACAGCATGTATCAGTGATGATGCCCAAACGAAACTGCAGATGCATCAGCTTCATCCAACACTACATGACTTTCTTGTTCAACATTATACTCAATTTCTCTATGATGAGTTGGGGGCAGAGAAAAGGACAGTGCTAAGGCAGCTCATGGGTTACTGCATGGCAACAGGTACATTAAGCCTTGCTCTTCAAAAAGCAAGATGAATTACAAGGTAAATAGAAGGCAGCTGGACTGTATATGCCATCATTTTAGTATTTCTCGGAAAGAAAGGTAAAAACCTGGCACACTACATGAATAATAGCTTAGACTCACTACATTTACTGGAAAAGAACAGCAGTTGTGTTCAGCTGTACATGAAGCTGAAATAGCTGTGTAAAATGAGGGAGTTTCAGAGACTCAGAACAGTACAGATCATTTCATAGCTTCTTCAGCATTCCTCTTCCCAGAAAACTGCTCCCTGATTTCGCTCTAGAGAGTACTGTGAAATTACTATCTTTTGGCCTAGAAGGGCCTCATGGGAATCCCCAGGTTAGTGATGTCACACCATGTTTATTTCCAAAGTACACAGAGATCTGTTTGAGATCTGGGGATGTGACTCAAGCATAGACTTGATTTTCAGCGTTGTCAGGGAATTATAGACAGAAATTAGGCAGTGCATAATTCTATTAGGCAGTGCATAGTTCTAGACCTCCAACTGTACAGTGGTGCTGGTAATAATTCCGTGTTTCACAGACCTGTTGAGAATGCATATTAATGTACATAAAGATATGAGACTTAATCCTTGAAGTCTCCTTGCAAAATTGCACAGTTTGCTCTGTATGACTATTGTACTAATCCAATCAAACAAAAAAATTCTGCATTTACCCAAATTAGAACTCTGATGTTTTTCCTTTGCCTGCTTAGGAATACTTGCTAAGCTTTAACACCTTAACATTCAGATCAGAGACAGAAAAAGAACATAAGAGGAAGGTATCCTCCAGTGTATATTAGGATGATGTTTGACAGCTAAAGATATTAGTGTGATGCAATTTCATAGGCAGATACCTGGAGGTCACAACTTCAGCATTTCTCTAGACTGTGACCTTAACTGCAGATATGTTTTTCCATACCCTCATGTCAGAGTACCTATTAAATAATAGCACAAACAGCATCAGCAGCTCTTTCTCTATTTTTCTGGGCCTACAAAGTGAAAAAATACTCCCACCAGCTTACATGTTTTTCCCCCTTTTTATGTCTAAAGGGAGTTCTTGGAATTCTGCAATGCTTTATATAACAAGTACCCATGCTTGTCTGCTGCTGTCTGCAATATTGGAGTCTGAAGACATATGAAGAAACAAGTCTGCTGGTCTGCCTTGTAGCACTGTATACACACTTCTGGAAATTGCCAGGAGGTGAAGAGGCAAGTACAGTCAGGTGTTAAAATCCCTACTATTCCTGTATGAGTCATCTCCTCCTGAAAATCAGCAGTCACCTGCAGCTACCCCTAAGAAAGTGCAGTTTGTGCAAGAAACTTCTTATTGATCTCTGCACTGACATATAAATACAGATCTTTGTTTGACTGTGAGCGTGGTTTGTTCTACCAGCATGCAGGCAGCAGCCACTGGAAAAGCCAGTCTATCTTTTCAAGCTCCATACATTGTATGTTGCCACCATCTTTTTGAGACGTGGGAGGGACTTGTTTTTAACAAGTCCAGTATTGTTGTAGTAGGCGTCTTGCGGGGCTACGGGATGTATGGGACAGGCCTCTCCCTAAGCATAGAGAGACAGTGCTATTGTGCTGACCTTGATGCAGAGAAAACAGGAGAAGAAGAAGGATGAGAAAAGAATGTGGAAATGGCCAAATAAGGCACAATGTTATCTGGTGTGAACCAATCAGGGTGGGATATGATAGCACAGTTTTGTAGGTAAAAATGTATATAAGCTGTGTTTAGTAGTGAATAGATGCCATTTTGCTGCTCATCATATCTGTGTGCGTCCGCAGTCATTTGGCCCTGATCAGGCTATTGGTCAGTGAGCGCAGAGGCCTAACACAGATGGCTAACATCATTGTTGCAGAAAGCAACACAGTATGTTTTGAATTAAACACAGCTGGTAAACTTTTAATAAATTATGGCCCATAGGTGTTCTTGTTTTGTTGGGTCCTTTGTTTGTTCGGTTTTTTTTTTGTTTGTTTGTTTGTTTTGTTTTGTTTTTTGCCAAGTTGCAAATACTTGATTTTTGTTAGCTCGATGTTAATATGGGGGCCAGTAGAGGGCACTCTGGCATTTAATTTTAATGTTTTTAACTATTAAATTGATACATTTCCCCCCCTCCGATTTGAAGTTATAAAAGATAATTTTACAAACGTAGAGATTTCTACTGATGAAGGCCGCTGCGCAAAACTGGTTGCTTTTTCAATATCACTCAAACCTGAACATTAAAATTAAAACCAAAGCCAAACAAGCCAACAAAGGAAAATAGCTTAAACCTGTGGAATTTGCCTAAGTTAATCCTGGCTACTCACATGCCATCTTAATGTGTTTTATTTCTTGCATAATATAGGCAAACTTTTGTTCATGCAGATCTTCAGAGTGGATTAATGAAATATATCAAAGGGTTGAAAAGTCCAGTAGAACAGCTGAATAGCACCCATATATCTACATCACCCATCTGTCCTGAATAAAGTTATTTTTAGCTGTCTCCTAGCTACAGATCCTTCCAGCACAAAGCTTTATAATTTCAGTCAGACACACACATGCATGGATATAGCTTTTTCTCCCCTCCCCCTGTATGATAATAGAATTGCAGATGCTCACCTTCAGAAAACATTAAAAAATCAGAATCACTGCTGAAATTGTTCATTCAAGCACAAATTATTCGTCATGAAATACATCTGTCAGCCTCTAGCTAAAAGGAGAGCTAAGCCTACTTTGGGCCAAACTGTCTCAGGGGATGTATTAGAATACGAATGCTTTGACCATTCATACCACCTTTCATCTGAAGTTCTCCAAATAATTCATGCATATTAATTGAGGTCCCTTCTTGTAGCAAAATCCTTTTTAATATACTATTTTACATATGGGCCCTTGAGGCATATATGATTGAGACCAACCTCTTCCAGAGCATATCTTGAAGTAGTTGTTTTGGTACCTCGTTGTACTTCTCTGTAACCTTAGCATGATTTCAAATGCATTTTGGTTGTTTCTCTAACAACGTAAAACTGTTAAGGGGCGGGGGGTGGGGAGGTTGGGGGACTAATAAAATAGCAATCTAATTTATTAGCAGCTTGACCCTAAGCAGTACAGATGTGTTCTCCTCAGACATTCCGATAGTTACTCATATTGGTAAACAGCTAAGCTAAAAAGCACCTGTTGAAGTGCTGAAAAAAATGTATTCTTCATTGTGAAATCTTAAAATTGGTCTCAAAAACAGTTTTTAAAACTAGCCCCCTCATACACATCGTCCTGCAAGAGGAAACAATGTGTGGGGTAAAAGGGTAATAACCTGAGGCATCATGGGATTGGCATAGTTGAGACAGAGGCTCCTTAGGGTGTCAAAGGGACAGGAGCAGTGACAGCAAAGCACTGTGTATGTGCTCCTGCATGGCTTCACTGAAGTGGTGAAGTTATCAGCAATGCCAGTGATGAAATGCATTTTTTTCCCAGTACAACAGAGACGTCTTTTCCTTTTCCAGTGATAGCTATCATTTTGACTCTTTAGAAAGGGTTAAAAAGAAAGGAAAAGAGGCTGACTTAAAAAAATAAAAAAATAAAGAAAAAAATAAAGGAGGATAGAACTTCATGAATATATGCTGCTGCTTCCACCTGCATACTACTGCTGTAGGAAAGGCATACAAGCTGTCCTGCAGGCATGACACCATCAGTACAGTTCCTGCAAGTATCTTGAACTTGCAAAATAGAAAGCTTTTTGTTGATGAGCTCTGGAAAATCCCTTCCAGCAATGAATCTTTACTGTCTTTATTACTGTGTCCTTTCAAAGCATCATTAGTTGATTTAGCACTTTCTTCAGCAGATGCTTTTTTTCCTGAAGACCTAGGAGAATTCCTTAAGGCTATAACCCCTGTGTTGACAATCCACAAAGCTTCTGAAGACTAGACTCCAAATTATTCACATGTTCTTTGCTATGGCAAATTTACACAGCTGTCATGGCAAAATATAACGGGTAACGTAAGGGGTGAAAGAAAATCCTTTTCATACGATATTTAGGGTATTTTAATTATCCCTCTCCAACTTTTTTTTTTTTTCCTTTTCGTCTTCAACATGTGTTTTATTTGCCATGGGAGCATCATAACCTTTACCTTGACCAGGAGTGGGTGACTGAGTATACTGAGCCATAGCCAACAGGACAATGCAAGCAAGAACTGAGTGTGACGACCCTTCCTATGGGCCATAGTATAACAAATGACAGGAGAACAACATCTGAAACTGTTGACAGGCAGAGTGTGATATTGTGGAGCACTCTGAGACAGCGCCCGGTTGTGAAATGCTCCAGTAAGAGATAGTGGTGAAAGCTGGTATGTATGTGGACATCTGACACGTTTAGAAGCAGAGGATCTCAGATGAAACTGTTGAAGCTTTGGTGCCGAGCCCCCAGAGTCTGCCATGGAATGGGTGAAGAGAGCATTGCTTTTTCTGCTACCTGAACTATCTGACATGAGAAATTGAGGGGAATCATGCACATAACTATGTATGTTAACGCTGTGTGTGTGCATGTGCATGTGCACAAGTATAATTCTTCTACCTGACACAGCCTATCCCACTTTTTTATCCCCTTAATGAAATTAACTCAGCCATGCTACACTATCTGGCTATCCTCTTGCCTCCGTGACATTATTTCGTTACCAAAACCCCAGAAGTTACCTTCCTTCAAAATGTTTTCTCCCTTTTGGGGAAGACTATAATTTTCTTTTTTCTACTAAAATGTTTTCTTTAAAAAATCGAACACTAGAGGATTTATTTACTTATTTATTTATTTATTTTTATTTTTGTAATTTCTCCCTTTTGAACCAATATGGAGACTGAAATGGTCTAATGTCCAGTTATGTTTTTAATGATAAATTTGTAAGTAAAGGGTCTGTAATCGTCTCTTATACAATTACAAGCTACGATTTACCCAGGTCTTGGTGAAAGAACAAACTGAAAGACTGCAGGAATGTTTCTAGCTCTGAAAAATATATTTAAAACATTTGCTCTTAGACTCCCCTTTGGTGTTATGTAATGCAGTATCTAAAGCTGCTAAGGTTTGATATTAAAAAATCAGTGGAAAACTTGCACCATGTCTTTTCCCCATATTAGTTTTCCAGCCTACAGGTGGAATCAACAGTCTTTATTATGCATTTTTGTCATGTTTTATGGAGAATATCTTTGGTTTACATATAAGTTACACAGCTTCTTGTTAATGAGTTTGTCCTTAAGGAGATAGTTTTGATAAAGATAATTCCATCTTCAAATCTCTGTTATCAAGATCCTTCTTACTTTTCATTTTTCCTGTCATCACCTGTATCTCTCTCATGATTTGCTATTAATCCTGAGAATCTGGCCATGTTCCTGCAGAGACTGAAAACAGTTACTTCTCTTTTCACCTCAGCATTTTTGCATTTGGTCTTTGTCCTCATCTACCTATTCTGCAAAACTTCATGGAGGTGGTAGGATTGTTTGTTTGTTTTTCCCATATGATACTCAGAGAACAGGGATCTAGCCAGGAAAATACTTTTTTAAATCCTGCAATTTTGTACACTGTGTATATATGTATATATGCAAGTATTCATCGCATTGTCATAGGTTTTGTGCATCTGCTCTGTGTTTCAAATAGTTTGATCTTACACCTGGGCAATTAATTACCTAACTGTACTTCTACAGCATAGAACCATAGAATCACCAAGGCTGGAAAAGACCTACAAGGTCATCCAACTGTCCACCTATCACCAATAGTTCCCACTAAACCATGTCCCTCAACACAACGTCTAAACATTCCTTGAATACCTCCAGGGTCAGTGACTCCACCACCTCCCTGGGCAGCCCATTCCGGCACATAACCGCTCTTTTGGAAAAGTAGTATTTCCTAATGTCCAGCCTGAATCTCCCCTGGCACAACTTGAGGCCATTCCCTCTAGTCCTGTCACTAGTTACACAAGAGAAGAGGCCTATACAATATAATGTAAAGAAGTAAATCCCAATATAATTTTTTTAGAGTTGTGGCTGACACAGAGCAAGTTCTGAAGTAATTAAATCAAGTCTGAGCAACTATGGACATCGTCTTACGTATCACCCAGCAAATCTTGGCCTAAGCAGGTTTGCTGCGTATTTTCTGCAATATTATTTGGACTTGCTTTTAAAGATCTCCAGATCTAAAATGACAAAGCTGGACTGTAATGACATCATTATTTAGATGATGCTGCACCACTACACTTACAGAGAAAAAAGACTAAGTGTCTTTTACTAGCAATGTTTAGGAACAGCTAACCCTGTGAATTTAGGGAGCCTGTTAGCCCTGCTGAAGACAGGAGCCAGTGAGAGCTCTGTACACACAGGGAGGCAGAAAGGGATGCTGGAGGATAGGAATCTGACTGAGTAACTGGAGATAGAAAGGGCTAACTTGAAATTCCTGCATGGATGCTATCAACAAAGTTGCCATCCAACGTCCTTGCTCAGGCTGACACAGAGTAAATACAGATAGTAGATATCAAGAAACTTCTGAGTGAACGCTCACCCCTCAGAGAAATAAGAGAAAAAGCTTCAGGATATTTTCTTATCTTCCCATCAAGTCTGATGACATTTCTGTCTGCGAGCATCTCCATTTCCACTTCTATTATTTTCACTTAAGAGCAAGAAAACTAAACCTTTCAACAAAAGTTATCCCCAAAGTGTTGATCTACCAGTTGAAATATTTTGTGAACTTTGTGACAATGCTTAACATAGTTTCTGACGTGCTGAAAATTACCACAGCACAGATAACCACATTGATGGGATACCATGGATGCTTTTACTAGGTAAAATTTTATCTTTAAGAAAGAATGACTACATTATCTGACCTGCTTTACTTCAGTTATAGGTGCATAAATCTTGATATCATTACCAAAAATGTTATGCAAGGGTAGAGGTGAAACAGTGAAGACATATGGTTATTCTTTATTAACTGATCAAAATTCCAATCCTGCATATCTGTGTAGGCTACCAGATATTTTTCCTTGGAGTGTATGAAGAACATTTTAAGTGATAAAATCCTCTCTCATTTCTTAAAGGATGCCTAGTGGGTCAGTTTCAATGAGTTTGCCAACAAGACAGATCAACAGCGCAGTCTAAGCTGAGTGGGCAAACAGGATCTGAAAAACTTGCATTTTATATTTCTGGTATGCTGTCAAAAAGCTGGTAATACACTAATCTTTTATTATGATAGCTCATTTCTAAACTAGTTGTTAATGGTACTTAAGTGCCATTAGAGAAAATATGGTATCTTGAAGGAATGCATAAGGGAACTTACAGAAATATGACAATATTTAATGTATTGCTGCAGATTGTAATTCCAGTTCAAATAAATGTCAGGAAAAAAAAATACTGACACGGTATGCTTTAACTGCATAGTTTCAAGATATAATTTAGTAAGATATGATTGTCTCTGAGCAGTAGCCTTTACTCAAGTACTTCAAACAAGGTGAAAGCTTTGGAGAATGTCTGAGGTAGTATTAATATTCAAACTAAACATTTATGATCTGATAGATCTTTATTCTTATTTTTCTGATGCTTCAGCTACGAGAAGTTTTACATTCACAGGCTCTCATCATGATGTGGGATTTCAACCACCCAGATACCTGCTGGCAAGACAAAAAGGCATGCTGTATGTAATCCAGGAGACTGCTAGAGTTCACTGACAAGAATGTTCTGGTTTGGGTATTGGACAGACTGACCCAACGTAAAGCATTGCTGGACCTCTACTCACCAATGTGGAGAAGGTCATTAAAGATAGTAAGATTAGAGGCAGACTGGGCTGCAGTGACCATGCCCTGGTTGAGTTCATGATTTCGAGCAATGGGGCCTGGCAAATTGTGGAGTCAGGACCCTGAACTACAGGAGAGCAAACTCCAGGTTGTTCAAGAAATTGTTGGACAAGATCTCCTGGGAAGAAATCCTTAGAGACAAAGGAGCAGAACAAAGCTGGCTGCTCTTTCAGGATGCCTTTCTGAGAGTGCAAGAGCTTTCCATCCCTTAGAATAAGAAAGAAGGAGAGAAAAGACAGGCCTAAGGAGAGCTTACCTCTGCTAAATGAGAAAGGAAAACTGGCTACAACAGACGTGAAGAAGGCTAAGGTACTTAGTAAGTTCTTTGCCTCAGTCTTCTCTGGCTTCCAGGATTCTCATGTCCTTGAACCTCATGTCCCTGAACCTGAACCTCTAGGTGGAAACTGGGTTGCAGCTCATCCCCACTGTAAGGGCAGAGCAAGCATGAGACCTCATGAGACTGAATATGTACAAGGCCATGGGACTGGACAATATGCATCCCAGAGTCCTATGGGAGCTGACTGATGTGGTTGCTGAGCCACTCTCCATCATATCTGAATAGTTGTGGCTGTCGGGCATAGTGTCTGGGGACTGGAAAAGGGGAAACATCACTCTCATTTACAAGAAAGGGAGGAAGGAGAAACTACAGGCCAGTGAGCTTCACATCTGTGCCAGGGAAGATCATGGAACAGATCCTCCTGGAAGACATCCTAAGACATATGAGGGAGAAGAGGGTGATCTGAGACAGTCAGCATGGCTTCACAAAGGGAAGGTCATGTGTGATCAATCTGGTGGCCTGCTGTGATGGAGTGATGGCACTAGTGAAGAAACGGAATGCAAGAGTTTTGCACTTGGGTCAAGGTAATCTGAGATATGTATACAAACTGGGAAAAGAACTTGTTGAGAGTAGCCCTGCTGAGAAGGATTTAGGGGTCCAGGTTAATGAAAAACTTGACATGAGCCAGCACTGTGCACTTGCAGGCAAGAAGACCAATAGTATACTGGGTTTCAGCAGAAGATTGGTGGCCAGCAGAGTGAGGAAGATGATTGTCTTGCTCTACTCTTTCCTTGTGAGACCCCAGATAGAGTACTGTCTTCAAGTCTGGGAACCACAACACAGGAAAGATATGAAGCTCTTGAAGAGGGTACAGAGGAGGGCCATGAAGATGATCAAGGGGCTAGAGCGCCTCTCCTATGAAGACAAGCTGAATGAACTGAGTTTGTTCAGTCTGGAAAAGAGAAAGCTGTGAGGAGACCTCATTGTGTCCTTCCGTTATTTAAAGGCAGATTATAAACGTGAGGGAAACCAACTTTTTACAAGGGTAGATAGTGATGGGACAAGGGATAGTGGTTTTAAACTAAAGGAAGGGAGATTTAGATTAGATGTAAGGGGAAATTTTTTACTGAGAGTGGTGAGGTGCAGGCACAGGCTGCCCAGAGAGGTTGTGTATGCCCTGTCCCTGGAGGTGTTCGAGGCCAAGCTGAATGAGGTCCTGGGCAATCTGATCTAGTACTTGAACTAACAGTTGGCAACCCTGCCTATGGCAGGGGTATTAGAACTTGATGATCCTTGAGGTCCTTTCAAACACAAGCTGTTTAACGATTCTTTGATTCTGTGACTCTATAATTCTGTGATCCTATGATTAATAAAAATAGCTTTCATTCAATACAAAACATAAATATTTGGATGTAGATATGATTTTTCTCTGCAAATTTACATACAGCTCTTCTTCACTCATACTTGGTCTTCCTAGTGCTTGAAGAAGATTAAGATTCACACTTAGTTACTGTAGAAGCGGAACGTAACAAAGAATTTTTCTATCAGGGACAGCTGTGTAAATTGTTCCATTGGTATTAGAAAGTCAAACATCTCAGCATTTCACCTACATAACACCTTGATTGAAAATTTACCACACTTCATCCATTTCAGTTTAAAGTTACATGCATGTTTATATAGTACATGAGGAACAAGATAATTTCATGGTATGTGATTTAAAAGATTTAATGGATGCTTTAGCCCCTGCTATATCTGAAGAATGTTCATTTATTCTATTTAGGTACTTGTAACTGCATGCTAGAACTGCACAGTGGAATAGAATTGTTATCAAGTTTAAGATCTCCACCTAGCTTGCATACAAGTGCTTTTTCTTTTTTACTCCCTGTTATGGAAAACATTCCTAATGTCAAGCATTGTTAGCACAGCTCTGGATTCCCTGCATATTTTCATTTCATAAAATGAGCTTCATTGTCCTAGTTCTTTTGGTGTAACTTTCTTTTTGGGGAAAGAAATGAATTCCTTCTACAGTAATAGAAATAATAAGTAACCTTTGAAATATGTCAAACAACTTCTTCAGATGGCATAAGTAGCTAGAGTATATCATGTAAGGCTTGCAGTAGCTTTTGGCTAGAGATACACAAAACAAACTAATATATGACAAGAACAAGTCTCTTAACAGATGATCTCTTGGCTCTTCTTCACATAAAACTATCATGGCTTTATCTTTCAGATCTTCAACAATTTTAAGCAATAGGCACCAGGCCAAGACAGAAAGAAATGGATTACCTGTAAATACCTTTAATGCAGTGAGAAAGGCTTGCATACCATCCAGACAAAATGTCTTAGAAGAATTTTGATGATGAAGAGGGGAATACTGTTTGAATTTGAAAATATTCAATATATTGCTTTATTTCTTTCTTTTTGTGTGCTCTCAGAAAGCACCTAATATGGAGTTTTGTTTATTTTAACATTAATATGCTGAACTCAGTGCTTCTTGTCCAAGGATCTCAAAAGTGGCTCATGAGAAAACAAATTTGAGTCATAAAGGTTGGAGGTACAGAGACACTGATAGAGTTGAGAAAAATGATTTCCACAATGTTTGTCTGATTTAATGCCAGCACCAAAATGTCTGCTAGAGCCTATATTATGGAATGTGGTATCTAATTACTCAAATTTTATTTACTGGCAATCTTTTTGGAAGACTTTTAACTTTTCCAACATTTTCTGTGTGTATCAGAACCAGAAGTATTATTCATGGATAGTCAACAGTAAAAATTCAAACTTCATGCTAGTGTTGTCGTAAGGAAAAATCAATGTCTTTGTTATCTTAGTGATTCTAAAGCAGTTCAAAGCTGCAAAGTACAGAACAGTGACTATTTGGCCCAATTATTTGATACTTTATTAGGTAGAGGACTTGTAATTTGTACTCAGAATTGATCTGATTAATTCATTTCAGGGTAAGGGATGTGACTGTCCCCTTTTGCTTTGCCTTCATGACTCCCATCTGGACTACTGCATCCTGGGGCCACCAGCACAAGAAAGATGTGGACCTTTTACGGCAAGTCCAGAGGAGGGGGCTAGAGCTCCTCTACTACAAAGAAAGGCTGCGGGAGCTGGGCTTGTTCAGCCTGGAGATCAGAAGGCTCCAGAGAGACATCGTTACAGCCTTCCAGCACTTAAAGAAAGCTTATAAATGGGAGGCAGACTGACTTTTACATGGGCAGATAGTAATAGGACAAGGGGAAATGGTTTTAAACTAAAAGAGGGGAAGTTTAGATTAGATATTATGAGGAAAATTCTTTACTCAGAGAGTGGTGAGGCACTGGCACAGGCTGCCCAGAGAAGATGTGGATGCTCCATCCTTGGAGGCATTCAAGGCCAGGTTGGATGGGGCCCTAGGCAGCCTAATCTGGTGGATGGCAACCCTACCCATTACAGTGGGGTTTGAATTGTATGTTCTTTAAGGTCTCTTTCTACCAAATCCACTCTATGATTCTGTGATACTGTGCACCTGAGCAAAACTTGCCTTCTCTGAATACCTCAGGAGCACTTGTTCAGTAAATGTATCTAATATTACCCACCCTAGTAAAACATTGCTGCTTATGTGCTGTGTGTAAAATGATTTATGGTGGCTACCATTTTTGGTGGACTGATTCATTCACTTGGATAACAGCAGAGTGTGAATTTGCACTTTTAAAGACAAACATCCTACACTTATGCTAATTCTAATGGCACCGCCCAAACTAATATACGGTGTTACAGTTGGTTCAGTGGGCTTTGTTTCTGGACATGCATGTAGTGGTTAAACCTATGATTTACTTCTAACTCCAGAAGCTGTAACACAGAGAATTGCATACTGATAATGACAATGCTTGAAACACACTTTAAGAAGAACCTCGCGAAACTTTTTTTTCAAAATCCTGTTTAATCTGCTTAAGGTCATCTCCCTCAACTAGACGCAAAGAAGCGTTGCAAGTTTCAGACAACATAATGAGGAAAACACTTCTTATTTTCTGTGTTTCACTGAACTGCCAGAAAAAAATGTTTTTTGGCTACTGTATTTCAGTAGGCGATAGGCTATGGAACTCTTTCAATGCTTATCTCTGCTGCTTATCTTTAGTTTGAGATTTTTCAGCTCTCTGGAAATGGTTGAGCAGATAATTGACTTAGTTTTTGGTACATGCATTCTATTATGTGCTGTATTTGAAGAATTTGCAGGAGCTCACATGCCAAACAGAAAAGATGTGGCAAAGCTACGCTATTCTAGTAATGTAAGAAATGCAAAATAAAAATGTATCCGATTATGTTAACAAATAATTTCTATGTGAGAACATCTTGAAATATTGCTGCATGAAACCATGGGTCTTTGCAGTTCCCTTTTTATCAAGGTATCAGTATTATCCTCTTATTTATCTCCTTCTCATCATTTAATGTGATTTTTAGAAAGGTTTTAATTATACTATGTATACACTCATGGCATTGCAACTAGTACTACAACTAGTGAATCAGCTCACTAGGTGATGATCTCTGCCTACATAAATTAAAATACCACAAGCAGAATCTTTACTTTTTGGAGGGCTGTGGGTTGTATAGGACAATCTGAAATAAAAATAAAAATAAAAATAAAAATAAAAATAAAAAGCTACCCAAGATCTGTGCTTCAGGTATTACCACCAAGAAAGAAATTCAGTTTATAAGGCTTTCGTGGAGTGAGAAGATGCAAGGTAAACACAGGAAAGATAAAACAAGCTAAGGATACAAAAAGTCTCAGTACTCTGGAAAGTTAATTACCTTGAAAAAAACAGTTTGTGACACAGATTTTCAAACAAGCTCCTGAAATCAGTTTGGAGTGTATCAGTGAGAAGGGTTGCATCTACTCGTGCTATCTGTTGCAAAAAAAAAAATTAGGAAAATCTCACATCTGTGTAGGCATTCCCAAAGTTGTGGGCTTTCTTTGTTTGTTTGCTTGTTTTTGTTATTACTGATGAATTTGTTCTTCTAAGTACTTAATACTTCACTGATTAATTGTTTTCACACTTAGCTGAAGTTAATTTGATTTTTCAAGATCTTTTATACCACATCCAATATCAAGCCATCACCAAGTGAGAACTACTGCATTACAAACTAACATTCATTTTGGCTAAGAAGAAATATTTCTACTATGAGTTCCTAGATTTAAACAGCTCTCACTAACCATGGCTAATAACACTTAGGAAAAAACCTCAACATGCAGTGGTTACTTCAGAAGTGATGGAGAGCAAATAGCAATCCTGTTATTTGTTAAGAGTGGGACAATGATTTTAATATTCACTTCAAGAGCATTCATAAAATAATGAAAATATACTTTCCATTTATTTCATGATGTAGTACTACCAAGCATCATTTTCTTTTTCTTCATAGAAAAATCTCTGTGCTGCATATAGTCCTACTGAAAATTTCCAGATTTTCATATTTTCCTTTCAATTTGAACAGAATTACTCATAAACAAATATACCACCTTCTTACAGTAAAACCAACAAAATTTATTTGTTAATTAAGCTCTATTTCTACTTTTCTTTCCTATCTCCTGCAAATGAAATGTTGTATTTTGCACTTCTATATTTTGGTGGTTCTACCAAAAAAATCTACCAAAAAAAGGTTCTACCTTTAAATCTAGCAAAATGTAAATATTTCAACACTTTTTCATCCTAGATATCTTACATCTTCACTTTGGATTTCCTTCACTCATCTGTTGAGGTACACCCCTGCACCTCTACCCGATGATATACCCCAAAGAAGCAGAACTTCTAGATCCCTGTACTCCAAGAGCCCATGGTTAAAGTCCAACTGCTCAAAAAAGCATCGGAATTCATACAATGATGATTTTTCTTCTTTAGAACTTATTTGATTCTTAATTCCTGGAACGGCAGAAAGAGAAAGTTTACTGCAAAGTAATATTGCTTAGGATTCATTATCTGTTCAACCTGGAAACAACTTAGAAAGCCTGTGAGGCTTCTTGTCAACTTTCTGCCCTTCAAGTATTAGCTTCTGGGTTGATTCACTAAGGATGCACCTGGGTCACTTTCAACACAAATACACCGTCAAACTCCCTGCTTCTGCATGAAACAGATCACTTTCAATGAAAATATCTCCTGTAAATGTTGCCAGTGGGTATCCTACGGTTTGCTACATTTCCAGCCCCTTTTACAATTCAAGTTATGTAATTTTGTTATGACCAGCCTCGATTCTATCTTTGAAAAATCACTGAGAGTTTTTACCATGAGATCAAGTTGCTAGAACAGAAGGAATAATAGCTAAAACACAAATTTTAAAATTTAAAGGACAAATATATGTACAAACTTGCTAATAATTTCCTGAAAGAGTTCTTGTCCTGTATATACACTGCTACACATTAAAGGCTTATTCTTTTCCAGTTTATAGTATCCTTCAACTTGATCCAAGTTGTAAGTTGTAATAATAATGCTTGATTTGTGACACAGCATTCGTTTCTATGGCAACTAAATGCTAAGTCACAAATACAGGATTATGGCTGTCGGCAAAACTATTCTTATCCTAGTACAAATATGCCAGATAATAATAGCAAAGGAAATGTAGAAAATGATGGGGCAACTAAATTGTTCTATGTACAAATATAAAGGAATCAGTCTTAAGAGACTGCTCAAGAGACCAGCAGAAACTGGTTGCCTAGCACTGGTTGTTTTAATTAAAGATCAAGGAAAAACTCCACTGGAAAAATTAGAAAATTTTTTGAGTGTCAAGGCAAGAAGTTTCCTACTGGAAATGATATCCCTGGTACAAATATTACTACACTCTATTAAGGGGTATTGATGGGAAAAAGACTTCAATAGAAAGAATTCCTGAGGGAATTTTCTGACTGCTCTTGCAAAAAGTACAACTCAATTGAATGTTCAAAATATGGTCTTCAAAGAAATGGTTGGCTAGTGGATAAGTATTGCTATAAGCATTTTAATCTTTGAAATTAATCGCTAAAAAGGCATTAGATTAGCACAAAGGATTTTGTCTCTCAGTGAATTCTGATTCAGCTTTTAACTCTTCTTCCTCCTTGTATTAATAAATGTCTTATCTGGAAGGAAGCAATAATTTCCATTCAGTTAGAAATCTTCCAGATTTGTTTGCATAACTATTTCAAAGGCATTTTGCTTATAGGAATTGTGTTTGAAGATTTTTCTCTGTTTTCAATTTCCATTAACTCAGGTCTACATTTTAAAACACAGAAAAATGTAATACTCAATTTCTAGTCCAGCTCTTGCATCGAGCTGACTAAAATGTATGAATCACAGGTGATCTTGAGTTTCTACTTAGAATTGCATTTTGATTATTTTTTCTCAATCATTTAATTTGGCTAGGGAAAATGTCTATCAACTAAATGAGTGCTTGTAGTACTCATCCCCCAGTATTTCCCAGAAGATGTTGGTTATGCTTCATGTTATGAGAGTAAAACACCATAAGATTTAACAACGTAACATAACCATGGAATTAGACGCTAAAAATCATCATATGTTGTAAGTAGGAAACTCAGTAACTGGAGAGAGCTGAAGAAGAAAGCAGCTCCACTGCTCTACTCTGTAGGAATTTGCTTATGGGAGGTGAATGCATTGTAAATAAAGAAAACTTACAATTCTATCAACAGATATTTTTCAGAAAGTCAAGGAGGCAACATGAATGTTGTGTATCATTGCCTGTGTAGAAGAAAGATGAAGTGAAATTGAAGAAGGTGCACAAAGTGGTTACTGTGAAGATTCACAATATAGACTATCTATGCAAGAGAAAAGACTTTTTAACTTAAAGAATGTTAAGGATGCATATTCAAAGGGTTATACATGAGTGAGGGTGAAATTCATATTAACTGAACATGGGCACACTAGCTGAAATACTATTACAACAGTGTCTCCAGCCATCAAAGGAGATGTACTATAATATTCTTTGAAATATGATAGAGGACAAGAAATCCAAACTTTTTTAATATGAAGCTTAAGAAACTTACAAGCAGGATTTAATACTTAAAATAAGATAATTGCTAGGAGGTCAGAAATTACATTTTGGATATGTCTGTACATCATATTCCAAAGGGAGATTGAAAAGAGAATGGATTACTGTTTGTTCAGAGTCTGACTATTCTATCTTCTGCCTACAGAGGCTTATTTCTTTACCAAGAAAGGATCTCTTCTTCCCTGTCCCTTTCTTCCTCCCTTCCTTAGCCCCAGTTAGCATTTAAAAGATTGTCTATTGGGCATTGTCATCTTTCTCTAAAGTATTGAATTGAAAATAAATTAAATTTGGATAGAATGTGATGATGATTTACCAATGGTTATTTTTGGTAGTCCATCATTACACTTAATCTATATTTATTAGTATGAACAACTAATATGCTCAGGAACTAATAAACTGCCAACTTCAGTGTAAAGAAACAAATTCACTTTAGATGAAATGAGAAGAAAAACTAGGATATTTTTCATCTCCTCTGTAATGTAAGGTATGGTTTCCTGCTAAGGATTAACTGGGGTTTTCATCAAAGAGGGTCCCTGTATTTCTTTATAGTTATGGATTTTCTTGGTTTGGTTTTAATTTTTCTATAGAGTGTTCAGAAGTGTTATGCATTCTGTGGTGCAATACAGAAATTTTGTAGACAGTAACTGAAGCTGACTTCAATGCTTTATTCACTTCCAGAACAGGACTTAGCTATCGTTGATCTTCTCCAATCTTATTTTTCTAGGGCAAATTTATTATCTTACTACTGACCTTCTGCCACTACAGACTCTACAGTTTGACCTATGAGTATCCTTAAATCCTCAATTACTCAACTTGAATTACGAGTATGAGTGTTGATTAATTATGATTGTTATAATAGCTCCAGAATAAATCTTTGTTAAGCTACAGAAAGCACTGTTATCAGACCTGTGAGATTTGAGTCTTTTGTATGACACAAACTGAAGAATTAATTGCTGCCTCTTTCCTAAATGTCACCTATGATTAATTCTAATAATACATATTCCTCTTGTAAATTAAATGACTATAGAAATTAGAGACACTGAGTCCCTTCTCCTCCTCCTTCCCATGTTTTTCATGAAGCACAGCTAGCTATAGGGCAAATTAACCACTAGTTACTAGTAACTAACTGTGCTACCTACTTCTTCAGTGAACAAATGAGAGGTGGTCCCTGCCAGTCTAGATATGTTATCCTCTTACTTCAATCAGGATCACTGATGAACTGGAATTTACTTATCTCACAAAAGCTTCATAGCAAAGTATGCCAGTGATGTTCAATCTCCCTTTCAGAGTGAGTGTCATCCAGACACTGTACTCATTGACTCAAAAATGCTGGAAACTAAATAGCTGGTTTTATGCTCTTTCCTAAGTTCCATGACAGCAATTGTATTTAATCACCTTGGCTCAAACTAAAACTTCAGTCTAAATAAGCAGAAGTCTGTGTTTGTACTGAACTCCTTAATGATGTTTTAAAATATTTTCACGAATGTGTGAGGAAGGATATACGAAGGTGGGGAAGACATTATGGTGGCTAGGATCCTAGAGTGAATCATTTCTTAAAGCTTGATATCTGTCTAATTACTCTGATAGTAGGCACAGAGGTATGAAAGCAAGATTTAGATTATGAAAAAAATATATGGCTTTACTGTAGCTGTACTGACAAGTGCAGTCAAATTTCAAAGATCATTATTTCTTGTAATATCTCCAGTCTAATTTAAGAAGCTCCATCATTTAGAAATGAATGGATACTACGAAATCTTTCAAGCATGTTTCTTTCTCACTTAGAAGCCAAGAATATTTATTAGCCCTTTAAATACTTTCTAAAATCTCAGAAAAATGGGAACAGATTAAAAAAAACCAACATTTACTGCAAGAATAATCCAGTGATTTTAAGTTCTTTCAGCTTTTTCACAGCAGGTTGTGACTGTAATCTGCATACTAGAAATGCTATTTCATTTATGTCTCTCTGTAAAGTCATGAAAAACAAAAATAGATTCAGAAGGAAAGCAAAATTCTCCTTTCCCAAACACTCCAATGAGAAAAAAATATTTTGACTTTTCAGTGGGCTATTGTTATCTTCCAATTGTTTTAGTATTCTGCATGAATAACACTAAGAACACAGGTGTTGTGGCCTGCTAACTGAGGCTGACAGATCTTCATAATCCTTAGCAAAGGTGTAATTCAGTCCCCCATTCAGAGAGAAATACAAGTGCCATTTCATTTCCACTTCTGCTAGGCTTTCAGTTATACTAGTTCTGTAGACCATCTTCTAGTTGAGTTGAGGCTGTAATACGATGTGAATGTTTAACAACAACAACTATCTTCCAGATACCAGAAGTACTTAGCAAATATCAGACTTTTGACAGGACTTTTTTTTTCTTTCAAAAGAGACTGAATCAGGGAATAGTGCTGCATGGAGGTGGGGGTGAGAGAAAGGTAAAAGTGAGATAAACAGTGACTACTGGCATCGAGAGATGGTGAACATTGTTTTGAGGCAAAAAAATATTTTCTAACAGTTATTTGCCAGGTATTTGAGTCAACTCTACTACGTGCTACTACAAGTCTCTGTTATTATAGTGGGACTCAGACTTTGTTTCTAACTCACAATAATTATTCTCTGAAAAACTGCTGTCAGTTTCTTTACAAGATAGATATGAACAAACTTCAATAGCAGTGGCAATTGAAGAAGGCACAGTTAATCTCTTATTGATATAAAATGAATAGAATGGTTTGGGTTGGAAGGGACCTCAAAGACCATCTAATTTTCTGCTGTAGGCAGGGTTGCCACCCACCAGCTCAGGCTGCCCAGGGCTCCATCCAACCTGATTTTGAACACATCCAAGTAAGGGACATCCACATCTCTGGGCAGCGTGTGCCACAGCCTTATCACCCTGTGAGGAAAGAATTTCCCCCTTAATATCTAATGTAAGCCTCCTCTCTTTTAGCTTAAAACCATTCCACCTTATATTCCGCCTATCACTATCAGACTGTGTAAAAAGTTGGTATTCCTTCTGTTTACAAGTTCCCTTTAAGTACTGGAAGGTCTCAACAAAGTCTTCCTGGAGCCTTCTTGTTAAGCCTCCTTTTTTAGCCTCTAGAGAACAAGCCCAGCTCCTTCAGTCTTTCTTTGTACGAGAGGTGCTCCAGCCCTCTGATTATCTTCATGGCCCTCTGGATCCACTCCAGGAGTTCCAAATCTTTCTTGTGTTTGGGGTCCTAGGCCCAGATGCAGTAACCCAGATGGAACCTCACAAAGGCAGAGTAGAGGACAAACCTCCCTCACTTTGTTGGCCAATCTGTCTCTTGATGAAGCCCAGCATACAGCTGGCCGTCTGGGCTGCAAGTACACACTGTTGACTCACACTGAGATTTTTGACCATCAGAACTTGTAAGTCCTTTTCTGCAGGACTGCTCTCAACGAGTTCTTCTCCAAGCCTATACAAAAATCTGGAACTGTTGCCACCCAAGTGCAGTAACTTGTGCTTGGACTTCCTAAACCTCATTAAGTTTATGTGGGTTCACTTCTCAAGTACGTCCAGGTCCCTCTGCATGGCATCCCTTCCATCATATCAACTTCATCATTCAGTTTAGTGATAAGAATGTGGTGTGGGATCATATAAAAGGCCTTTTGGAGGTTCAGGCAGATGATATCAGTTGCTCTTCCTTTATTTACTGATATCCACCATAGAAGGCCACTGCCAGATTGGTCAGGCATGATCTGCCCTTGGAGAAGCTGTGCTGGCTGTTTCAGATCATTTCTTCATCTTAACATCTCTTCCTGGAGGATCTATTCCATGATCTCTTTTAGAGGTTTTTTCCAATTTTAATGATTCTATGTTTCTATTACTCTATAATCTTCCCAGGCACCAAAGTGAGGCCCAGCAACCTGCATTTTCCTGGGTGTTTCTTTCTCCTGTTCATAAAAATGGGAGTGATATTTCCCTTTTTCCAGTCACCAGGGACTTCACCTGACAGCCACGACTTTTTGAATATGGTAGTGTGTCTTGGCAATTTCATGAACAAGTTTCTTTAGAACCCTGGGATGCATGTCATTGGGCTCCAAAGCCATGCACATTCAGTCCCACGAGGCAGTCTCAGACTTGCTCTTCTCTTATAGTGGAGGGCATTTTATTCTCTCAGTCCTCTCCTAGAGGTTCAGTAGTGTGAAGGATGTAGGAAGCACGACTGCCAGTGACGACTGAGGCAAAGTATTTGTTGAGCACCTCAGGCTTCTCTGTATCTGTTGTTGCCGGTTCTTCTTTCTCATCTATCAGAGGGGGTACATCCTCTTTGGACTTTCTCTTTTGACCAAGGTACCTGTAGAATCTCTACCTGCTATTTTGCATATCCGTCACTAAGTGCAGTTTCATCTGCTCCTTGGCTGTCTTGATCCCTTCTCTGCATGCTGGACAACATCCCTGTATTCTTCTCACATGCCTCTGCAAAGAAGAAAATAAAGTTTTTTTTACTCACATTTCTATTCTTACAAGCAAGCAAAAAAGCTTCTTACCTTGCAAGAGAAAATATTCTAGTGAATACCAATGATTTTCAAAACTTCTAAATGACCTATGAAAAATGTTGTGTACTCTGACTGATATGTGAGAAACCATGCTATGAAGAAGTGGCCAGTCCAATAGACTGCGCTTTATGTTCACAAAGCCAAGTAATACTGTCCAGAAGCAAGAATGATAAAAAGCACTTAGTTGCCTCTTAAGTACACAGCACTTCTTTGTAACTTAGAACTGGGACTTATGGACATACAATGCTCTTGTTTTCAGTGGGACTTGAAGAGTGTGTAAAATTAATTTTTTACCTAAATGGATACAAGGAGAAGATCTAAACAAGAGCTTAATTCATGCAGCTTTTTAATAAAATAAATGACATCTTAAAATAAATTTCAAAATATTTTGTTTTTTACAAAGCTCAGTCATTCTAGAGTCTCAGAAACATAAAAAAAATGCATGTACTGTAACTGGGCCAGAGCTATAAACTAAGATCCAAATCCAAACATCTTTAAAACTCAGATACGATCAGATCCAAAGTTTTGGATCTCCTCATTACAAGACAGCTGCAAAATCTGGACTCTGATGTAGTAACTTCCTCAGAGTTTGCAGTGTCCAGATGTTTGGTGGAGAGCATTCCTTGTTTGGACCACTTGTTTGGGTTTTGTTTTACATTGCTTTATATTCTCACATTTTAATTTTTTGTCTTACATCCACCAGAGTTTTGAAATGGTATACTTTATGTTGACTGTATTTGAAACTCTTGAGATTCTTTTAATTCTGACTTTTTCATATTTAACTGAAACAGAAAAAAACATATGATACTGTATGAAGGTTAAGCTGTGTTAATTTAACATGGGATTGTACTGTTGAATTTTGGAGTGATCCAGTGCCTCACCTCTGGGGCTGGAAATCTTCATGCTATTGCTTTGTAAAACCAGTTAAGTTAATCATTATAAATTTAAAATATGGAACCCAGATATTTTTCAAATGTGAGATTTCAGTTTGAAGTTCTGTCTCGCTATACAGGTGCGTTAGGATCACACTGAGGTTAAAAAGCTGTCTTTTGGATAAAAAAAAAAAGACTAAGATATGCTGTTGTCAAAACCGGAATCATCAAGATAAAGAAGACCACACAGTTTGTCATACGCTGGCAGATTTAGCCTTTTCATTTCTTGTTATGAAGTTAATGTTCCTCCTTTTGGAACTGCTTAACTCCAACCTGTCAGCTCTACTCCCTATTTCTGACTGATTTGTTGCTTCCTTTACATGTGATAATCATTCCAATAAGCTGGAAAGTGCCATTGTTCTTACACGACTGTGCCTTCCTTGAACTGTTCATGGAAATAAGCCTGGAAGGGTAAATCCTCATGATTTAGATAATGGTATCACTGAAGTAAGTACCACAGCACGGTACACTTCAAAGAGATTTATTCTGTTGAATGAAACTAAGCCCAGAGGGCAGAAAGGTGTATGGACTTCTATGTCAATTTGCCTAGTTTATAAAACAAGCATACTATGATGGTAAGTACATTTCCCCCGTTTCCCCAAAAGACTGAATGTTCTACTACTAACTGTATTGCAGACTTTGCAGTGTGCATTCTAAACCTTCATCTAGGAGGGGCTGTATTGGAAAGAATTTGTTCTGTGGCATCTAGACAAAAACAGAAACTGAATTCCTTGCCTTGTAAACATAGTTCCTTTCTGCTAAAGTGTACTGCAGGTGGTGACTATCCAGAGGCAAAGCTGGGAGCACCTCTCAGCAGAGCTGGAAGATGTGACACTTCTGCATTTTCTCCCTCCTAGAAAGCCATGGGCTGTAAAATGGTGCGTGTTGGGGTGGGGAGGGCAGGGCTGTTCATTGTGCGTCTCCCGTGCCCTACGATCAGTGTTCACTTGGATCAAGCTATGTTCAGTCAGTATGACTTCATTAACAGGGGACAGTTTCAACATGTGAGGCTAGGAGGAGCAGTGCCTTCTAAGTCACAGAGATGTTGACAAAGCCGAGTCTGAGCTGCACAAAAACAGTATGAAGAGAAACTTTTGGCGTCAGACTAGCAGCTGGGCTCCAACAGTTTAGCTGCTCAAGTCCGGTGAGCCTCTGCAGCCAAAATCACAGTACTCTGACTTCTTTCTTAATAGAGCCCGCTTTTATATTAGGCATCAGTCTGTGCTCTGTTTAACCAACTTCACAGTATATTAGTAGGAGCTACTTGTAACATTCCATAGAGGCATAAATATAAGCTTACAAAGATCCATTAAAAAAGAGCTTGAGAGGCATATTTTTGTGTGAAAAATCATGTGAAAATTATTCTATCAGGAGCTGAGCAGGACATCCAGCTTTGAAAACTCAGGATAGTCACAAAGTAGAAGAGTTTTAAAAGGCGGGATGAGGGACCATTTTATGTGCCATCTTCACTGTCAGTGGAACACTATTTATTTAATAGCTAGCCTCACCGAGCTCAGAGGGGATACGTACATGGTAAATTTTTATTCCAAATACATAAGAAAAGCAAAATTAGATCACAAAGCACTCTTCACACTTCTGAAGAATCTGAAGAAAGTGGCCTCATGACGGCCGAGGAGTTTCTGGCCTTTTTTAGAGATCCTCTAGTCTAAACCCTCTCAACAAGCAGGGCTCGGTCTCTGGCATTTAGCAGCAGTAGTGTCAGGGAGTGTACAGAGTGTACTTCCAGCTCCAGAGGAGAAATAGGAGGCTCCTCTTTTTCTTTCTTTCCGATTCTCTTTTAAAGAATGCCTCTAGTGCATCTGGCAATCTCTGTTCACCTACATGTAGGGGCAGAAGCATGCCATATTTCTTCATGTCCTTTTTTCCTGGCAACCTGCTCAGTAAGAATTTTTGTACTCCCTTTAGCACACAAGATCAAAGGTAACATTTTGCTTATTTTCTAAATTAAATTTTAACTCTTGTAATAATAAATGTTGAAGATTTTGCAGAACAATCAGATACGCAGAAGTTACTGCTAATGAAAGGAGGATCCCTCCTTTTATTGAAACATGAGAGTTATGCACAAAGAAAGGATGGAGAATATCTTTGGGTGGTACCATGGGGTAGGACTGGGAGTAATGGAGTCAGTCAGTAATAAAGAGAAATCAGCATAGGCTGAGCAATGAGAAAAAGTTCTTAATAAGTTAGCATCCCGAGAGACAGAGGGAAAACCCTGTCATATGGAATGCTGAACATTTCATGTTTAACGTTAGACTGCAAAATGCATTGAATGAGGGAATAATCCTGCTCTGGCAGAGGAAGGTTCTTATAATACAACTAATAATTCCATGGCCAAATTTTCTGCTAGCATAAATAAGTCAAACTCTGCTGAAGTCAAAGGAGACCCACCCTTTCATGCCAACAAAGGATATAGTCTTCCCTGCTACTCTCAATGTAGCACAGTTTTGAATGGGGATCATTAATCCCCATGAAGCAGAGGCCTGTGTCAGTACTTGGCTTTCCGGTAGAGATCTTTTTTTCTTTTCTTTTTTCCTCCTTATTTTTTTTTCTTTTTTCTTTTTTTCTTTTTTTCTTTTTTTTTCCCCCTACTTTCTCACTGTTATGAAAGCCTGAATGAGAAAAAGCAATCCATGGCACACCTTTTTAACCTTCAACATGTGGCGTCTGCTGACCCTAATAGCAATCCTCATCCCAGTTATGTCTCTTGAGACTGTACAATTTTTTCAAGTCAGCAACTGCCAAAGAGAATTTAATTCAGCTAAAGCTTTAATTTTTTAATGAACGGAGTAGGCACAGATAAAGGCATAAAACAAGGAACCAACCTTCTAAAAGGTTGCATACAAGTTTCTAAAATTCCATTTTCTTTCTTTTTTTTTTAATATGGCCCTGCTCCCTTACTACTTATTATTTAGTTTAAGCAGCTAAATCTTTCTTCCCTCTGCTTCCACCAACTTCGTTCCAATAAATAATAGGCTCAAATGTGGGTTTAAGATCTATCCTGGGAGATCATCTAACCTTGCACTTCCAGACCTCCAAGTTTCACATGCCTAGCAGCAATTCACAATTTATTTGTTCTTCTTGCTAGCTCCTTTGCAAGGCTTGAGGGAATTAGCAAGATTCACTAGCAATTGCACTGGAGAACTTTGCAGCCAGGAATGAAAGCTGCTGTCATCAGGTAAACAAAATCTGATGTGATTTAGTCAGAAATAAAATTTAAACCAGCATAGACCTACTGGACTCTGACCCTAATCTTTTCACAACACCCACAGGAATTTAGTTGAATAGGCCCAGACGGAACATTGCCTACAACCCCAGAGGAACAGAGCTAAGTGTGACTCAGTGCACTATGCGGGCAGAGGCAACGCATAATTTTTATGTGCGCATTAGAGTATCTTTAACTCCAGGTATGGGATCTGAATGGGCTTGAATCTTTTGCCTGCTTTCTTTCCACCCAGGTCTGATCACCGTGCATAAGAAATTAACACAAATATTGACACAAGCACCAGTGGAAACAGGCCTAAGTGCCATGCAGAGAAAGCATCCCAGCACATCTGGTCTAATCCTTATTCTGAGATTCCCAGACTTATCCTGACCAATTGTAAGCCCGTGCCACTTTAAAATGGCTACTTTCTCATTATTAGTATTGTTATTGTTAATATTGTTATTAAGGAAAAACAGTTCACTGGTTCTGTAGAAGTAAATCTTTTGCTTTTAGTGAGTGAAGAAAACAATAAAAAATCAGTCAATCACTTTCCATTTCCCTCATTACAAAGATGCCAAAATGGCAATGTATCAAAAAGACATTTCTCAAGAAGGCTACAGAGGTGTCCTCTGTGAGAAGTGTCTAGAAACTGCCCCTTTATAGATAGGAATCAGTTCCTGTCAGCTGGAAAACAGGTCTGCTACTGAGAGATGCTAGCTGACGCTCTGTTTAAGGAAGAGAAAAAACACTGCTCAGCATCAGCTATGAGTGAGAAAATGTGAGAGAAGAAGCTGTGCAGACCCCAGGGTCAGTGCCGAAGGAGTGAGGGGGTGCTGCAGGTGCAGAACAGAATCTCCCTGCAGCCCACGAGGGGCCCATGGAGGAACAGGGTGTCCTCCTGCAGCCCATGGACACCATGCAGAGCAGATCTCCACATGCAGTTACAGAGGAGCCCACAGTGCAGTAATGGCTGAGGTGTGAAGGAGGAACAACCAATGGAGAGCCCCTGCAGAAGCAGCCCCAGACTGGAGCTGCAGCCCATAGAGAGGGGCCAGCGGTGGGGTAGGAGGGCAGGGGGAGCTGCTGCCTGTTGGAACATTTGCTGGATAAATGTACCCCTGAAGGGTGGGCCCTGTGAAACAGAGCCCTGTTGGAGAAATGCTTGAAGAGCTGCAGCCTGTGGGAAGCCCACTCAGGATCACTTTGGGAAGGACAACATCCTGTGGGAGAGACCCCACATGGAGTAGGGGCAGAGGCTAGGGAGTGGCAGAGATGAAGTGTTATGGACAGACCACAGCCACCACTGCCTGATTGATCCACTGTACTGCTCAGAGGGAGGAGGTAGAAGAAAGTGCAGTTGGAGGAGGAGGGGTTTTTTTAATTTTGTTTTCAGTTCTCACTAATCTACGCTGTTGCTTATTGGCAATAAATTAATCTTCCCAAGTGGAGTTTGTTTGCCCTATGATTGTAAGGGCAACTTCCTTGTGTTGATCTCAACCTTTCTGTTTGTTTTCTGCCATCTTTTGTTGACGGGGGTGGGGGGGAGAGAGAGACGGCAGCTGTGTAGTGCTTATCTGCCCATCATCATTGTGCTGCAACGGTGACCATAAACAGACTGGTTCTTAGCCTTAAAATTTTCTCAGAAGTGTTTTAACTGACAGCAAAGTACCAATATGGTGTCTTCATTACACCTTCAAATGTTCTGTAAAGAACAAGGCCTTGCCAGAATATACCTATCTGTTTGGTGACCCAGCTTATCATGGAGATTCTTAAGTATCACTGCGTGTTTTGTGCTCAGTGTGATTGCACAGTTCTTTTTATGCTGGCAAAAAAAAAAAAGAAAAAAAAGAAAACAACACAACTTTCTGGATGTGTGCAGGATGCTGACATTCTTGCGATGCACATGGTGGAAGTTTTTTCCATTTTGTCACTATCACAAGCAGAGCTTATCAAATTTTTGATCATGACTATGCTTTGTTAGGGGACAATAACTGGTTTTCATTAAGACCTTTGGTAAGCCTTCCACAAATTTGATAAAGAATATGTACTGAACAGTTTCTGTCAACACCTGTCTCACTACACAGTATCCCCAAACATAACAGACAGCTTTCTTCAGAAGACTTTCTCAAAATAACCTTTCCTACCATTACTAGACCCAGTCAGAACAACAAAAGAGGTGTGCTTCCAGTGCATGCCCATGATAATAACACAGGGAAGGCTTTTAAAATTTTTGGTTACTACTCTTATTTTGTTGTAGAGGATCATGAGAGAGCAGTTAGTGTAATACCTTTAACCTTTAAACAACATCTACCTCCAGACTGCATGTATCCATACAATTTGGGGCCTGATGACATAAGCTCTGTAATGTGCTCATCTCATGGCAACTCACCCATCAATAAACCTGAATGATTGCCAGATGGGTCCTTCCTGGCCCTCAGATGACTCATTATTATAACAGATATGTGATAAACACAGCCGTCTTGCAAGGCATTCGTAGAGCTCAAGGCACAAATATGCCAAGATGAAATGCACCATAAAAATCTCTGGCTTACATTTCCTTTAATATCTATGAAAGGACTGCAATGTTCTTATCAGTAAAATCATGGGAGGATACTTTATAAGCTGGTGAAAAGAAGTAACTATATAACTCAGCTACTTCTCTTACAATGGTGTTGCTGGGTTGGATCTCTGTCTAAATTTTTTCCCACAGAGAGCTCAATAACAACTTTGCAATTTTGCATACAGCTGAGTTTTTCCTCATAGCCCAGGATGCAAAATGACATCTTCTTTCTGCTTGCAACCTTCAAAATATTTATCTTGCTTCTGACAGAGGTAGAGTTTTATGTAATCTGGGAAAAGATTCATAACTCTCCATTCAAAACATGATTCTCAGAGATCTCACAAAGCCAGTAACTCTTCCCTAGAGCCTTGTTCAGTTCTTAGGAACACCAGGTACACACAAGGACTTCTTCTTTGTTGTGAGTGCCAGAGGCCTGGCTGCTTCCAGTACGAGTGCAGCACAAGGGAAACATTAGCTTGCCATAGCTTACCATTTTAGAAATTAAAGGTAAAAAGAGCTCCCATTATGATCTTTACTTCGACCATCCTGAAGTTTCAAAAATAACTTCAGGATCCCAAAAGGTTATACTTAGCTTAGTTGCTGAAGGAATAGAGGCTAGAAAAATCATAATACTGTATCTTCTCTTCAGTGTCTGCTTTATAATACAAACAAATAGTACTTGTCCTGCTGCTGAAAGGCATCTCTTTAGGGATCAGCTAAAAACTCATCAGTTTCTCCATTCAAATGTGGTCCACACATGCTCCCTTATAGTTTTACTTGCTAAAACCTTAGATGCTCTACATTGTGTTCAACATGAAAACATTCAAACGTGGTCCCTGCCAGGTATTTTTATAGTAGCTTTTGATACAGCCATGGAAAAAGCACCCATTCAGTTTAAAAGCTGTCAGCACCGTATCAATGACCATATAGCTATCCAAGAATTAAGATTGTATTTGATGCTCAGTACCTTATAATACAAGGCAGACTTAACTTTTTCCCCTTTTGGCTACATACATACGCCAAATGATGCTGGAGAGCAGCCCTGCAAAAAGAAGTCTGGGGGTTTTGGTTGATGACAAGCTGAACATGAGTCCACAGTGTGTCCTGGCAGCCAAAAGGGCTAGCTGTCCCCTGGGGTTCATCAGGCCCAGGACTGCCACTGGATGAGGGGAGAGACTGTTCCACTCTGCTCTGAGCTGTATGGCCTCCCTCCAAGCACTGGGTGTGTGTTTGGGTGCCACAATATGAAAAAGACATAAAAACTTTAGAGAGAACAGTAAAGATGGTGAAAGGTCTAGAGGGTGAGATATGAGGAGTGGCTGAGGACCCTTGGTGTGTTATACTCAGAGCAGAGGAGACAGAGAGGAGGTCTCATGTTGGCCTAAAGCCCCTCACAAGGGGAGCGGAGGGGCAGTGCTGAGCTCTGCTCTCTGGTGATGGCAACAGGACCTGAGGGAAGGGCATGGAGCTGTCTCAGAGGAGGGTCAGGTGGCAGTTAGGGAAAGGTTCTGCGAGGGTGAACAGGCTATCAGGAAAGTGGTCACGACCCAAAGCTGCTGTAGTTCAAGAAGCGCTTGGAGAAAGCTCGTAGAAATAGTTTGAATTTTGGGTAGACCAGGTGTTGGACTTCATGATCCTTTTGAATACCTTCCAACTCAGGATATTCTATGTCTCTGTGACTGAGTGGAGGAAACTGAACACTTCTTTTTCCTCTGATGATAGCTCTCTGGAGGAAGGAAAGTAATTGTGCTGTGTTGAAGAAACATGAACCGATACCTGGACATACAAGTATAGACCAGTGTAGTGTGCTGGAAAGGATCCCTACAGTAATAAATAGTCATATTTTCATTTTCCTCTTTTTCATAGAATGTGTAACAAGCTATCCTCATAAGTTACTTCGTGTACCATCAGTAGGCTTCCCTCAAAAGCTGTACATCTTGTTGGCAGTAGTAACACTGTTCTTTTGGCGAGTCAAAAATCTTCTGATTAGTTTTCTGTCGTACAGAGAAGTGAGTTTTCTCTTTAAGCATCATGTTGTCCGCCTCATAATATTCCAGTGGTGAAAGAGTGTTCACATAAACTTTGATTTTTCAGCAGTGCTGAAAAAAAAAATAAATAAAGAGGAAATAATCTTTGCAGCTAGACATTCAAATTTTGGGACAGCTGCTTAATGTTGTGAGAAACAAACAGACAGTCTATGAAATAGGTACTCATAGTGAGTACCTCTACGCAGGTGAGTTCACCACCTTGGGTGATTTACATATTGTCCACTCACTTAGAAACTATCAACAAAGTAGCCATCATTGCCTTTGGCATTGTGTACTGGGAAACTGGAATGCCACCAACCACGTGTCCAGAAACAATTGAATAAAATCCACAAAACACATGTTCTCTTGTACAAACTTACTTTCTAACCCTTCTTATCCATCCCAAAGTGCATCTGGTGTGGATTCCATGGCATGTAATCTACAAGAGCTGCTCAAAAGTAACGCCTCCTACTATATTATGTTGGCTCACAACATCAGAGGTAGATGGTGGTGGTATGGCTGTAGAGTTTGAACCTTCCCACCAATATTCCATTACATTTTGGTGCTATGAGACAGATGGCAGCAGAAGGGCAGTCTGACAGAATGACATTTGTCATGAAAGTGCAAATGAAGAAAAGGCGTGGAGCTGAATTCCTCCATGTGGAAAAAACAGCACCTATTGGCATTCATTGACACTTGCTGAATGTTTTTGGAGACCAAACAGTGGATGTGAGCACAGTGAGATGGTCAGTGGTGCACCTTAGCAGTGGTTACAATGACATGAAAAACAAGCCACGTTCCAGATGGCCATACACATCTGCCACACCACAGAATGAAGAGTGTCTCCATTAGCTCATCCACAAAAATTGGCTAATAATGGTGAGTGTGTTGGAAAATATTGTTTTGTAGCTGAGAATTTGCTGTATCAAGTAGTGTTATTCTGCTCTTTGCATCTGTTGTAGTTTCCTTGGTAATAAATAGGAGGCATTACTGTTGGAGTGTCCTACTTAGCTTGGGTTATAGGTTGCTGTTTCCTGCATACATTCCATGTTATTGATAATATAGCCTTGTTCTCTAGATTTTGGATTATAAGCGTAAGATACTGGTGCTTGCTTACATTACAACTCCATTTACACCACTATGTACTGGGTTGATAGTTTTTACATTTGTTCTAGTTTTCCACGTAGGCCTTATACTTCTCAGAAAAGTAATAGCTGAGCAATTTTGTGTTTTTGATAGCCAGGGCATTGTGCCTCTCTGTAAGCATTCCCCTAACCTACACAACAGCCTTCAGCTAGGGCACCATATCCTTGTCCTCAAGCTAAATGAGACAAGCAGAGCTGTCAGTATTTACAGTTATGGTCATGGTTATACTGTGTATGACAAAAGCTCACAAAAGTTTCTAACCCTAAATACTTTCCTTACATCCTTTACACCATAATAATTTTCATCCTGTATGAGGAGGAAACGCCATGGAATCAGAGAACCATAGAATGGCTTGAGTTGGAAGGGACATCGAGGACCATAAAGCTCCACCCCCCCTGCTATGGACAGCAACTACTTAATCAGGAATCTCTGAGACTATTGTTTGACTTAAAGATCTGCCAAACCCTTCACCACTCAAATAGAAGAATTATGTATATTTTAGCATATAGTGCATCTCAAACATGGCGATGTCACTTGGTATGATCTTCCTGTGCATGGGCCAACACAGATCATCATGTAGATCTTTTGCAGTGTTTAACTATTCTACATCTGTCAGGTTCCTCCTGGCTGTAAGCACTTTGAGGATCCCAGCAAAACAGACATTACTCCTGCTGTTATCAAGAGCAATTAAATAGTTCTCCTTTTTTTTTTTCTGAAAGTTTGGAGTCTTTGGACTGCAGAATTCTGTGTACTCCACACCAAGAGGCTTTCACAATCATTACAGTAGGGCAACAAGGGATCAAAACAAAACTCTCTTACTTTTTAGGAAAGTGCTGGTGTAATCTAAAACTTTTACAGCATTCACATAGTTAAAATTAACAGCGGGAGAATTTAAAGTGTCATGCATACTGACAGCTTCAAGACAGAGTTAAGCACAATTGCTAGGTTGTGAGTGGCATAAATGACCAAAAATTTGCTTTACACTCTAAACAAATGTTTCATAAACTTCATACAGAGATACCTGATTTGAATCAACAAATATGTACTCTTCTGAACATTGCCTAACCCCAAACCTCTGCATCAGGTAGTCCTACTGCCAGACATGCTTCATGGGAGCCCCAGGCATTCTGGTGCCTCCTCCATCATCCCTGCTATATTGTGGTGGAGGTGGGATTTAAGGCTTGGCTTCTAAATGTCCCTTCATTTCACTTTCCGAATTAGCACTGTTCACTCTTAATTATTTCCTCAGTTTTATCAACCTGTAAATCAATATCTCAAGACCCGCATAACTTTTTTTTATCACTACCACCTTACCTTCTACTTCTCTGTGCCCAAAAATAATCATGGCCTTCGCATGCTAAAATCATTTGTTTACTGTTCCATCCCCACAAAAAGAAAAACAAAAATCCTCACTCAGCTGTACTAATTAATAGCCTTGTTTGTAATTCTGTGTTTTGCTTCAATATCCTTAGAACAATGCCCACAGCCTTATCAGCATAGCTAGCACCTGTAGGATGACCTCCCTGACTTTTGACAGCTTCTGTCATCATGCCACTGCCTGACCTTTCATCAGCAGCAGGCTGCTGGCTGCTCCTCTCTACCAGACAACAAATCGTGCTCCTTAAGCTCTGCGAAACCACCACTGCTTTTACAGATCCTCTTGCTCTTTCTGCGCTAGCTGTAGTCTCTGAGAACATGAATCTGTAGCTTGTGTCATGAAGCCTTTGTCTTACTGCTTTTGCACTAATCCATTCAGATGGGACAACCATACTCAGTTCTCAGCCTCTTACTTGCAACATTGATGTAAGTATATGGAGACACATACAGCACCAGTCTGCTACCCATAATGGTGTTGCAGGTAGCTGTAAAATCCCCTACAAATATATGGAATGTAAGTTCTGCCCACCAGCTCTGTCTGTAGTTACATTGACCTCAAAATCCACTTCATGGTTCACTGGTCCCATTGTCTAGCTCTTCTAGTGTGCCTGTTTTTTAGGGATGATGGCCTTAAGGTCTTTTCCTTATTGCCTCTGCCTGCATGGTATTCTGAAGCTGGTATTTTGCTCTTATGTTCCACTTTTGCAGACAGTGTAACCTGTGCTTTGCAACGCCATGCATGCAAAGCGCTAAGCCTGTCCAAGTGATGCTAGACAGTCAGTGTGTTGGGCTGAGCCATGACATAGGGTCTTCATCATTCAGTGCACAGGACAGGTTCTTTCTTCACATGTGATGTAGTCTTCACTGTGGTCCCCTTGGTGTGCTTCCTAGGAAGGGCCATAGCCCTTAGACCCCCCCCACCCTTCTGGCTCCCTTCAGTCCTTTCAGAGTCACCCTCCCCCACCCAGACATGTGGGTCTTGTTCTGAAGCCTGGTCAAGGCTGATACCCTGACTTGACACATTATATACGTTTAAATACTTACTATTCATGTTTAAACTTTAATTATTAATTGTCTTAGCTTTTATTAAATAATGCTTTATCCATTTTATGTTATGTTTTCATCTACATATTCAATTTTCTATATTTTAATGTATTTTACACATATAAAATAGTATATTTATCTATGAATAAATGTAAAAATCTTTTTGTATGTTCATTTATAGATATGTATTTCTAAATCTGCATACATTATACATACATATACATATTTTTAAACATGAGTACTTTCTCAGGGCTGCCTTAGAACCTGTGGGTATGACAGCATCAAGAAATGGCTTTCAGCCAATCCTGGCGCAGTATGAAAAAACATAGGTTGCTATGTTTAACTAGGTATGCCATAAAATATATGAAAGTGCATGATTTTCCTGTAACTGTTCAGGTACTTTCAGGTCCCTTTACATCCTGTGGTGTCCGCATCCTAGCTCCTGGAATTAGGTGTTGTTTTTGTGGAACTTGCCAAACACACAAGTGCCCACACCTATTTTTATTTTTATTTTTTTTTTATTCTCTTATTATTTATTTTTTACAAGTTTGGAACAAGGAGAAAAAAAAGAAAAAGCTGATGTGAATAAGCAAATAACATCTCTCCCAAATGTTCTGTAGCCTGAGAAAAAATGGGGTGTATATATTGAAACTGCCTCCAGGCAGCTTCGAGTTTTAGGATTGGCACTTACATAACCGATCATGCTAGGCCGTACTGAATTTGGCAGCCATATGGCAGTTATGTTTTTCACATGGATGAACTGTTCTTGTACAATTTCTCCAATGTATTAAGCACAAACAGGCTTTCCTTCAACATCAAGCATGCAGGTCTCCTCTCTTGCTTTCTCACTCTTCCCTCTCCCCTGCCATCATCCTTGCAGCAAATGAGGTTGTTGTGGCCACAATGGCGGTGGAGTAGAACCTGCCCCCAAATCAACCAATCAATCAATCAATCAATCAGTCTGAAATTCTGATAGCATGGGGCTATTAAGAACAGGGAAATAGAGAGAAGTAAAACTGTAAAATCACTTTGGGCTGGGTTGCAGCCCGCACAGCCATGCCAGACAGGGATTGCACAAGGATATTTCCCACATGCTCACACACACTGTAGATCAGCAACAACTGCAGTCCCTGAGGATTAGCCATGCCCCAGCAAGAACTGAAGCTGAAACGCCTTACAGGGTGGAGGGAATGCAGCGGGGCCACGGCGTGCTCCCTCACACCTTCAGAGCGGCACTGGGAGCCTCTTTGCTTCCCTTCATTCCAGTATACAACAGGCACAGCAAGGGCAAAAGGCCTGTGATGTGTTGTGAGCGGCCGTAGATATTTGGCCTATCTTCTGTTGTTTTTTGTTTGTTTGTTTGGTTTTTATTTTTCCCAAGTACTCCTGTAGTTCTCACTGTATGAGCAGCTCAGGAATAAACAAAGACTTTCTGAAATTCTGAGAAAATGGAAACTATAATTACTGCTACAGTTTGGGAGTTATTCTGTATTACTATTGCAGGAAGAAAGGGAAAGTGGTACAGCCACTTTCTGAAACAGCGGCAGTTGAGTAAATACTACAAAATGCATTTCCAGCTTTTTTTTTTTTTAAATTGAGATAGTTTCAGGAGTACAAACTGGGAGATAATCGTCAGTTAGTCACTGTTTCTGAATTAAGAGTTAATAAGAGCTAACAAAAGCTATGTATTACTTGAGAATTAACACAAGCAGTGAAAATTTGATAGCCCCACCTGGAATTGGCCCTCAAATTTTTGATTCTATTATTTCACTACCCTAGCATGCATAAATGAAATTTTGGATCTATGGATATGTTGTTTTGGTTATATTTGATCTTATTTTTCCCATTTATTCAATGTTGATACTCCCTGCTAGGCTTCTTATGTCTCCAAACCTCTTAGTTCAATGCAACATCTATTTAGATGTGATGATTTTACTTTCCATATTCACCTTAACAGCAGTATTTACTTTGAAGGTACATTTTGCCCATGTTTTCCAATTCTGGGAGATTAAGGCATCAGTCTCATCTTTAACATAAGGAGAATCTATTTTGCCAAATACTGCAACCATTTTAAATGGCTCTCTGGATTCTAGACTTCCCTAAAATGCTAGAGAATGGAGATTGCTACTACTCTGTAGCAAACTGTCTTCCAGGCAATCAGTATGGCGTTTTTACCCGATGTACCAAAGTAATGGGAGAGATTTAAATTGTAACAGCAGTGAAATGGTGGATTCATTAGTTCATTATTGGAGGTGCTGTGCTAGCCAAACTACTTACACCCCACAAGTGTTTCTGTACTTTTAAGAGTTGGAGTATAAATGCAGAAGAAGTGAAGTGCAGCAGCTTTAAAGAACATCTGAATGCAAAATGAATGCAGGAAGACACTTCCTAAAAAAGCCCCATGCAGTTGTGCTTAAATAAAACTGTTCCTTGTTGAATAGTGGATATTCCCCATAGGACATACTAGCAGGATGATGTAAAGTAGTTCGGGTGTGGGAGGCCATACCATGAAGCACAGGAAATAGTTGAAATCTTTTGATATGTTTATAATGCTAAGTAAATGGGAAATGGCTACAGCTGGGGTTGCCAACCACTTCACAGTCATTTTTACTGGCAGATGGTCACTTTTCACTGTCAACATTTCTCTGAAATTGCATACACAAGCAAGGTATGTGGATATGTTCTCTTGCTGGGGCTAAGGATATGATCTTAAAACAAGTTACTTTCAATTCAAAAGTTTTCCTCTGTCATTCCTCATTTCCTCCGTGAGGCTCTGGAACACTCTGCACACACTGTAAATATGGTTTAAATATGGTGGACTTTTCTTTCTGCCACTGGGCTTGGATGCTCTTTGTTTTACAGAACATGCTTTTAAAACAGTCTGCAACATGTCTTGGAGGACACTTCCGTCTCCTTTTCCTGTACTGTAAAAATGGCCCATCTCTGCCGGTTTCAAGAGAAATCAGGGGAAGAAACAGGTAAGAAATACGTATGGGGATCTAGGAGCCTCATTCCTTAGTTTAGGCTATGGCTTTCCTGTGGGCAGTGGGTTGGACATAGCTGCTTTAGGTTAACATATTGGGTACTCCTCAGCCACTCATCAGAAACAAAAATTATTTTGTCCTAATAGAATTAATGCATAGTGGCATTCGGGCAATTCCTTCTACTGCATGCAAAAATGCAAAATCTGGGAACTTATTTGATACACGTCAGTTTGGGAGATTTCACACAACTCTATATTTAAGCTTAGTGCTGATGTTAAGTATACAGAAAGTGTTCTTAGCAGGAATGACCTGGGATTTCACAGCCTCTAATCACATAGTAGGTACAATTAAAAAGATGTACTGCAAGGTTTGTCACAAGCATATCTTAGCCCCAAGATGGATGAGTTGTCTTCCATGCCCCTTCCGCTGTAACTACTGCAGCTGAAATAGGTGATTTGTTACAGTTATGTTATGAACCGTAAGCTATACTCTGGTTTTGTTTTGTACTCTCTTTCAGAGTGTGTTCTACTCCATTCCAAAACTAAACGTCAGAGGATATGAACCACTGATTCTCAGGTAATCATGGTTTGAGTGTCCTGTACCATCCAGTAGCCCATAAATACTTACAGTCTAGTTTCCATCCTATCAGAACTGAAAAAAATTATTTGCTTGGAACAAATTATTGTAGTTAATAGAGCACTTTCAACCCATTCAGATCCTCTGAGCTCCCCTGTTTAATCAGGAATTCTTATCCGTAACATACCATTTGCTCACAAGATAGACTTCAGGGAGAGAATACTACTTTAGGATTTTAAAATCCAGGAAAAAGGAGTGATAATTAAAAAATCCTCATTGGAAACTTGTAGCTTGAAATATATGTATATATCCACACTAAATCTTTTTGAAGGTATTATGGAAATGCTACTTACTGTACCAAAAAAGTACATTATTTGACCCAAAAGTTAGATGTGAAAATGTTCACTGTTAGCTGAAAATCAAACAGCACAATCTGCCTTTCCCTATTCAAGCAGTTTAAAATATATGATTTTATAATCTCATTAAAGGTAGGTTGAATTCCATATGTATAATACAGGGCTTCTTATAACAAGAGTATCTTTCTTGTCACAGCGCTCATGGAATGATTGTAAGTATAACCATAACACATAGCAACTTTCAGGAGATCAGAGTCACCTATCTAGACACCAAAGTTTATTCTAAATTCTGCCGTCTATGGATTACTTACTACCAATGACAAAGTAAGGCAAAGTGAAACACCTAAGTGAGGTATCACATATCTCTATTTTGACCGGATTATGGTTTCTGTATCACATGTACTGAAAACCTAGGTGCTCCCTAGATAAAGGTGGCTTCAGCTGACCAAACATCAGAAAAGAATAATTTTTTCAGAGAATATGTACTTACACTTTGAAAGAATGCATATCAAATCTGAAACATACTTAAAAATTGACAAAAATTGACTTTTTTTTTTTTTTTTTAAGAATTAGACCTGACTTACTGAAAACAAAATGGAGTATATTTTTAACTAGTTTGTTATATTCTGCTCCAAACTCTAAAAAGCAGAATCCAGGCACTCCAGAGTAACTATTGTAGTGCTGCTGAAATGAAGCTTTGCAAGAGACAGTATCTGGCCTTACAGGCAGAAGTGCTCCACAAGTGGCTGGTGTTTATATCCCCTAAACTGATTGTTAGCAAGAGTTTCTACCTCTTAAGCAAAATGACATATCTCTGTGTGTATTTTTTCCCCAGTCTGTGAAACACAGATCATTATACTGACTGGTGTGCTGAAAATTGCTAACAGAAGAGCAGTGCAGAAAATGGTCTCTTGGTTCTGGATCACACTAATGCATTTTTCATACTTCTTTTTCTTTTCATTCTTTGTCTGATTATTAAAAAATCATTATTCCCAATGCTTATTATCTGCTCTTTTTCTACATATTTCTGGAGGAAGTTTATGAATCGGTTCTGTCCAGTTGTGTTAGACGTTATGATACAAACAGCCAGACTTAACTTGAGAATATTGATCGTGACAGATACCACTCCAGAAACTGTGGGTGATAACATTCACAAAAATGTAGGTAGAAACAGTACCTACAATCACTAATTACTTGAACCTAATCTATGGTAAACACCATCCTGAAAACCACACATCTCGGCCTCTGTTCCTACTGCATCCTTCTGATAGGACTGTCAAAGTTAGATTGTTTTTATGAAAGCTTTTTTTAACAGCAGACACAATTCTATAAAACAAAACCAAAACTAAAAAACTGTGCCCAAGTGTTTTAAAAATCATATATTGTATTTCTGTAAATTAATGATATATTCCATGCTGTGCAGATACAAATATGGTCTACTGGTGTTTCAGAAGTAGAGTTTGAATGTATAGTAGTGTGCCACACAGAATAGATTAGTTACCCATGATTATATCAGTGATTAAATATCTCTGTGATTTTCTGGAGTCAAACTTTTGATTAGTAAGTAATAGACTTTTGGTTAGTGAAAGGTAAAGAAGAAAATGTTGCTTTGTTATGCCAATTCTCTCTTTTTTTTTTTTCTTCCCACTAAGTTTATTTAAGTGTTGTTTTCTTTATCGTCACTGGAAAAATCTTTCTATGAAAAATTCAAATTCCTGGGGATATCAAACGAGTATCAGTGAACATGAGCTGTAATACCAAATACAGCCTCAGCACTTAAGAGCCTATTTTTTCTATTATCTGTAAAAATGTCATCTCTGGCAAGCAGGTTATCCATGATTGATAAAGCCCAGAGAGATAAAAGGCTATTGAGACTTTTAGATTGTTTTTATTCAGACTGATGAGTTTTAGGCTTTCAATATATTTTGAAGTTAATATTGCTTGGCAATATAATTAAAAATGTCTTTCTTGATTCACTCAGTCTGAATGCTAATTTTGATTTAGCCCTGAAGGGATTCATTCAGGAAGAAGTTATGCACCTTTTGCAATATTCGTAGGCTTTCTTAGGAAAGTGTGGAATGTTGCACAAACAAGTAGAGTCACAAAGACTTCTTATCTGTTTATATTAACCCTCCAAGCAAGCTGCTATCTCACCTCCTCTGAAATGTTTGCTTTACGTGCACGTTAGCTTCTGTGAGTAAAAGTTAATTCTTTGGGATAACTTTTCTGTGAAATAATTTTAATTTGATTTGATTTAATTTCATTTGAAAAGCTAACAGAATTTTGTAGACAAGGTTCAATGTCCAGCTTCATTACCTACAAATGTAATCACGTATCAACATATCACATTACACCTTGTGCACTCAGTTTTACGGGGTAACTTCTGCAGGTCCATTGCATGTGTCAATGAATCATCAGTGGCTTTCATATATGCCTTTGCATATGAAGATATAGTGTTATACAACATATACTTAAGAGTAGAAATCTGCAAAGCATTGGCCAATCCAACCCTAGAACCAACTTATTGTCCAAATGCAACTCCCATTTATCCTCATGCAATTTTTGTTAGATGTCAGTACAGTAGGTTGGAAGGAATATAGTATCACTGGGAACAGCAGAGAGGAAAAATGTCAAGTAATTCACCCCTTTATTGGTGCACTGATCTCTACTTGTCATCAAACAGTTTGCGTTGGTGTGTGTTGGGAGGGTGAGGATAGTTGAAGTTATTGTGCTTTTGGGTTTTTTTCTTTCTTCCCCGAATTCCTGTTTTCACTGTGTAAGTCTATGGACACTCTTACTTCCCAAAGGGCATACGAGGAGTTCACAGGATGTTTCTAAAAGCAAAAGCAAAGAATCTCACTTATAATTGTGGATGAAGTGGAAATGTTAACTTGCCTTGGGTGATTTATGTTAACCTTAATGCTCTTGACATAGACTTCTCATGAAAATCTTGTTCCAAGTGGAGAAGTGTTCACATTAAATTGACTGGCTGTGAAGAAATGATCTTAATCGAGAGACTAAAGCTCTGCTGGTTGTAAGAAAGGAACTATTTCTCCAGCAGAAGTTACTTCTTATGTAATACTGAATGCTAGCAGTGTACTTATTTTATTTTGTGATATGAATTTGGAAGCAGCTTACTACTCTAAAAACTAAAATCAACAACAACACAATCAACGTTCTCAGTGTCTATGAGAACTTCGTGTTACTACTTAAAATAATGAATGTCATATAGAATTCAAGGACGTTAACACTCCTCTAATTTCTAAGAACTGATTAAATCTCTCTTTTAAGAAACTGGCAATGGCACTGTGGTGCAACCTGGCTGTCTGTGCTTCTGTTATCCAGATAGTCAGGATAAAGAAATTTATAGCTTTCCAGTTGCTACCTCGGAGGAAGGAAAGAATTCATAATAATTGGATAACTGTAAAGTCTAATTCTACTACAAAAAAAAAAAGAAAAGAAAAGAAAAGAAAAGAAAAAGAAAAAGAAAAGGGAAAACATTTGAAGACAGTTTTTAATTCTTCTGTGAAGCAGTACGTGAAACATATATGCAGATAACTAGGTAAACAATTACGTAATAAGGGTTTTATATTGTTGAATCTGTTTGGATTTTTTTTTTTTTAATGGCATATCTTTAAATATCTACTTCCGTAAAATGTGGGATGTTTCTTCAATTGAGTGTTCTTGAAAGTATTGTTCCTCATACTTTTTTTCCCCTGTAGGCAAAGTAGTTGGCATAAATCAGATCAGTGATCTTATGAATGCCTATTTTAAACTGTATTCAGATGTTTTTGTTTCAGAATGTGCTATACCATAGTCTGCAGTTAGAGAACAAGTGGTGCCATTCTGTCCCACAATGTATTTGTACCTTTTTCTAGAAGAGAATGAAAGAGCAACAGTTAGTATACTAATTTTGTTGCAACTCTTAAACAGCGTTTGTTGATATCAGTGGCAGAAACAGGTTTTGTAATATGAATCCTTATAGATCCCCAAAGTTTCTAAATAGAGCTCAGGAACTGGCATTGATTTCATTTCTTTAGTGATGTGTGAAGTCTTTTTATAGTTAGTCTTTCACTCGTTTGTTGACTACAAGCTGGAAAGAAGTACAGAAACTGTAAAATGCAGATCCAAAGCCACACCTTCCTTAAATTGCATGATTTCGGTTTATATTTTGTTAGAGAACATAGGGGAGGCTAGCACCTGTGTTCAGGTCCACTAAAACTGAAAGCAAATCACTAAAATCTGGAAGTTCCGGAAAGCGTGATTTTAGTCTATACTCTGCTGTGATTTGCACCAAGGTAACCAGGATATATTTACCATAAACAGTGGAGGCTCTTTCTCTTTCACTTTTTTTAAACAAAAATTTAACTTCACATACACTTTTGATGCACTAGTCTTTCCAAAGCCTCAAGGATTTTAGTAAAATAGGGAAAATTTATTTAAACTTTAGTACAAGATAAGTACAAGTAAATCAGTAATCAGATTTGACTGCTACTGGATTGATAATGTCTGGTAACCAGAAGCTATATTGGCCTGTTTATTGCTCTTAGACACTTCACTTTTCATCTACTTCTTGTTACACGTGGATGAGTAAAAATAACCTGCTTTGAGATAACTATAAATTATCCAATTTGCATAATACCAAAGACATATTGAGAACTTCATAGGCAAAATTCAGCATAATAGGTAATTGAAATGATTGGAAATTATTATTGGAGTATAATCTGTGAAGTATAAGTCTTAAAATAACTATATATTCTAAACTGAAAATATTGTTGTTTTTTAGTCTAGAGAAAGGAAGGCTTTAGGAGACCTTACAGCTGTCTTTTGGTACCTAAAAGAGGCCTGTAGGAAAGATAGGAAGGAGTATTTATCTGGGAATGTATTGACAGGACCAGGGGGAACAGATTTAAACTAAAATAGAATAGGTTTAAATTAGATGTTGGGAGGAAATTCTTCACTATGAGGGTGAAGAGGCACTGGAACATGTTGACCAGAGAAGCTGTGGATGCTTCATCCCTGAAAGTGTTCAAGGCCAGGTTGGGTGGGTGCCTGGGAAACCTGGTCTGGTGGAAGGTGTCCCTGCCCATGTCCCCTCCAACCCTCTGGCCACACCAAGGTGTTTGGAGCTAGATGAGCTCTAAAAATCTCACACAACCCAAATGAGTTTTGATTCTATCAATCTGGAAATAACCTTTTACTCCTCTAGTCAAGTAATGAAAAAGTGTGTGAAGCATTTATAAACACAGCTAACTAATTCTGTAGTGTTCTTGAAAGCAGTGGGCTGGTGAGTTGCTAAGCAGGCTGCAGAATGTTGAAGACAGTGCCAGAAGTTAAGCTGCTGTGCCTAGGTACTTTCTATTCTATCTAAAAGAGGCATAATTGCCTATCTCCCCTTTCTTCCTAATGCAAGATCTGTTTTCATTGATAGGAGTCCTACAAAAAGCCACTGCTCACTTCATGTTCTCTACTCCTTGTTTTTTACTGTTTATACAAGAGCTGTCATACTATGCAAAATCAGTAGCCAATTTGTCTGAGGCTTCATCTGCCTGTGACGGACAGACCAAAGCTATGTATGCTAGAATACAGTCAACAATGCCAAGATGGTACATGTCTCCACGCTGTCCTCATCAGTTATCAAGAACTTGAAGCATGTTAACTGTCCCTGACATATCCATATGCTATATTCTAGAGCTGTGGTTATTTTCCTTGAATATATATAGCCCAATGTGACTCCTGGAAATTGTTAGGATCAGTGATATCTTGTGGCTACAAAATGTTCATTTTTCAAATTTCAAAGAAAAGGGCTTTTTTTTTCTTTTCTTTTCTTTTTTTTTTTTTCATTTTACTTTAGTATAGACCGAACTTACAGTTACTGATATGGGGTAGCATAATTACTTCCTGACTATGAGCAAGTTGAAGGAAAAGTCTTACACAAAAATACAATCTGGGATTTTATATTGAGTTATAGCCTTTGGTAAAGTGGAAGAAAGTACTTAAAAGATAACACTGATGTATACAAAATGTGAACATGAGCAGGGACCCCTGGTTCATCACGGCTTTTGATGTCTCTAAGAAGTGGGCCTTGCTGGCTTTCTCATCAGGAAGCAATTATTTCCCCACCAGTAGCATTGAACTTCTCTGATTTCTGAAATGGTGTTCCTGATGAGTATAGCTGATCCACACCTTATCAATAGGCTCCAGTATTGGGCTTAACCTGCTAATATATCTTACTTTTTCATTTTCATCTTAAGCGTATTACTATTCTGTCCTAGCAGTTGCTGCTTTGCTGTCCACGTTTATATGGGTGTTGTACAGAAAATGGTACATCTGCAGCAACATCCTGTTCAAATACCATCTGACTACTATTTTCTGACTCTTCCTTAGGGTATATGACCCTCTTTTTAAACTGTATGGGAAAAGAGAACACTATTTATTATAAACTGTTTAAAGAAAAACAAACAAACAAACAAACAAATAAATAAATAGTAATTTTTAACTGTGCTATTTTAAAATACTAGAGGTTTAAATTGATTGTTCATCAGACATACCATCAGAAATGGAAGTATTAATACTGATTAATCATCAGAAAGAGAGGTATATTTTCTTTATGTCTAAACTGCTGAGCCGTAAAGCTCCCAGTTCAGAGCTTGTTCTTCACAAATTAATCTCAGGATCACTGGTGCAGTTATTATTGTTACTCTAAAATGATGAGATCACATTTTGCTAAACATTCTTCCAGCAAGCCCATCATGCACCTGCAGAATTCCATAATGTTTGCTTCACACTGTCAGGATATGATGCACATTACTGTGGGCTACTGCTCCCATCTTGTACAGAACCCCTAGTGATAACAGGATTCTATTTTATTTTACCATTGCACTTTAATACCAAGATCTGATGTGTTTCTTGGTGCTGTAAGAGAGACTGGTTAAGACTGCCTAAACTTTTCAGGCTGTTTTACATTTATGAGCACACTGGCCATTCTCTCATCATTGCTAGGAAGAAAAGTAGTTTGGTTATCTGTGTGTGCCACTGGTGAATGTAAATGTTTTTACTACACATGCATTGTATATGTTAGGTTAAAAAGAAGATATTCTGTGTTGGCACTATTTCCACAGAACTGTTGCCTGCCTTCCATGCAGACAGCTCAGACTGGTCAAAGATTTTGGGTCCAATTCTGCTTTCAAAGAACTGCAGATCAAACATAATTCCACAGAAAAATCTGTCAAAGTGTTCTGGCAGGAAATAATATTTGGGCTGAAAAATAGTTCTCATGGGCCCAATTTTTAAAAATGTGGATTATTTATACAGAATTTTAACTTGAGAAATTGTGGGTTATCTGGTTCCCCTATACTTCAGACTGATGTATGAATATGAGTTCAGAACTGCAAGAAAGCATGTTGAAATAAAATTAAAAAAACTTGCTGAATCTGGATGTTTTATCTCACTAAATCATTCTGTTTTTCAATAACTGTCAAAACACAATGGCTCACAGAATACCTTAGAGCTTATAAATAACTTCTGGGATTTTTGAGGAGTGCAAAAAGGGAAAATATCAAGTTATCCTCCTGAAAAAATCTTACTATTCTATAAGCAAATGAAGCCCAATCATGGTTATAATGAGCAGACAAGGAATAAGTTAACTAGTTTTGCTTTTGTGGACTACTAATCTACCTTCTGAAAAGAAGGAAGGCAGATATAATGAAAGGGACACAATCCTTCCAAAATTGCAGCTGTTTTATTTACATAAAATTAGAATAACAGGAAGGAAAGAGATCAGTCAATGAAATACAGATAACCCTCAAATACTGGAGATAACACGTATCTAATTTATTTAATAATAGACTGGGCAGTATATATCTTGTTAAAGGGAGTGTAACTCTAAAGAAACATACTGTTGGATAGAAGATGTTTTTGGAAACAGACAATCTGAAGAAGATTAGTTGGTTGCAGTTGATATTATGAGCCAACAGTAAAGTGGACAAAAGATTTTATACTTTCAGATGCATAAGAAATTAAAAATAACATGAGGTGAATAACTTCTACTGCTAGTGTATCCAGCACAGACGTAACTATTGCTGACTATTTTCTTGAGTCTATAATTCATGCAGGATACTAAACCATTGAGGGTTCTGAAAAGAGCTGAAGAAATGATTAAGGAAAGATTCAGGGAACGAAGTCTACTTAAGTTTGCCAAAGGATATAGCATGGCTTGAGCACGGACTATAAATACATACAAAGGAAACAGAAAATTTACAATGAGGCTGTAGTTCATAATTGTTCAAATCAGTGGATTTGAACTACTGGCCTGTTTTACACCATAAGTTAGCATAGATGGCCACAATAGTACCTGTTGCCTTCCAATCTGTAAAAAAATGTCTTAGAATAGAATTTTAAATATAGAGTTAATCAAGTTGCCAGCTTTGAAGTGTTATAGAATGATGCAGTATAAGTGGTTTTGTGACTCCAGCCTGCAATTTGTCACCAAATGTTGTCCAAGCAACTTATTGACTATGACACATTTGGTGCTCTGCACCAACAACTGCATGAAATTAGCTCAGAAATATTTTAGGCCTGGGTATGTATGTATTTGAAGTGATGCAAGAGTTGGGAAACATATTAGCTCTCAGGTAAAAGGATAGATACTGCACTAAAATTTCAGTAACATAGTCCTATGGCAGTTTAACAGTATCTGAACTAGGAAATGAAAATAATTTATTATTATCATTATTATTTCTATTATTGCTGTTTTCTTTTTCTTTTAAGCATGTCTTTAGAATTCAAGTTTCTTGGGTGTTTTCTTCCCCTATTTTTATTGTTTGCTGTTATAAATCTGCCTGTTAGACTGTATGTCATAAAACACAGGATTCTGCTCTAAAATGGAGCCAAAAAAGCTGGTCAGCAGAAGCCAATGGTATGTTTGGTACAACAGAATGAGTTTGGAGATGGCAATTCACTTCAGAGGGTAACAGTGTATTCTGATTTTAATTGCAGTTTATCTCACTGAGAGTGAGAACACAATGAGCAAAACCTTACGGTACTGTAAAGTTGCTTAGGAGGCAAACTAGACTTCTTGTTTTACTTACGAGATAAGATTAAAAAGAAATAATAAAATCCAAAAGCCATATTGCTAAAATGTTGTGACAGAATGTAGGAATTGCCATTATTTGCTTTGGAACTAATACCAAACTTCAGGAAAGACTTTTCCAGGTATGATCTAAATACACAAAAATAATAAAAAACGCCTTGCTTCTATGCCAGCACGATGTTTTAAGAAAGGAGAAAAAAGCACCAAAATATGCAAACAACTACATGAGCCAAGTTAGAGAGTGCCATTCTGTTGCAGCAGAAAATGGTTTCTGGAGCTGGAACGTGTAACTGCCTGACAACTCTTGTATCAACAGAGCATTTCCCCTACCACTTTGTCATGGAGTAAACATGCTGTACTGTTGTACTGAAGTCTGTATTACAAATGGTCGTTTACAGATCAACAACGAGGTGAATCTGTTCTTCCACAGCTTCTTCCATGGCATCCCCAAATGCTGATCACTGTATTTTTCTCACAATCACTTTTCTGGGTGACTGAATGACCTACAAAGGGTGGAGTCAGAGGAAGAAATTGGCAGGGTTTTGCTACCAACTGTTTTTTTGTTGTTTTTTTTTTATTAGCACTTGAGAAGAGACCAACGATTTTAGGTACAGGATGAAAAGCAATGTTCAGCCTAACAGATAACAGACAAACAAATATGGGAGTGGCTTCCTTCCCTGAAATATTGCAGCACTTCTGGGATGGATTTAACCTTCTGGTCTCTGGTTGACCAGTTTGGGTTTATGCATTGTCTTACATGACTACATTCACAAGCCAAGGGAGTTGCATTTTTTGGACAATTATCCTCCTTTTCCCTTGAATGATGATGGAGAACAGCTAGTAGAGGCTGTTCTGGAACTGCCCTGAATTGATTCACCTCTGCTGTAGACATGACCGTATATTTTGGCAGCATTGTTGATTTCCACTTCTGGAGCTACCTTATTTGGATAAAGGAAGTGTCTGGAAAAAAAAAAAAAAAGAAAAAGAAAAGAAAAGAAAAAAAAAAAAAAGAGAGATAGGTCCTTGAAACAGTGTAGTCCTACAAAATATGGTCTGAAACTAAATTCCGCACATTATGTGTGACTGTTTCCTGATTGCATTGCAAGTATGTAGACCTGTAAGCAGCAGATGAGGTGCTAAGGGAGTAGGAAATAACTTCTGCGTCTGTCTGCCACTTCCATGAATGCTATGTATCTTAATATTTTAAGTATCTCCTGTGTATCCACAGGGAACAGTGTATGGTGAGTGATTCAGGAAGGCCTTTAAACACTCTATGACAATTTCAACAACTTTTTTATTGTTATTAATCCTAGATCTCATATAGCTAGCTAAGCCTCACCCAGAAAGCCTCACCCAACAGAGTTTATATGTGTTATTATACTTTGGAATGTTAAGTGTTTTAGATGCAGCCTCTGCTGGGAACTCTTATATAAAGAACAGGCTTTCTTCCATGAAACAAGCATACATTCAAAGCATAGGAAAAAAAAATCACCAAAACAAACAAACAAACAAACCCAGTGAATTTGCACTAATTTGTTTAATGTCTTAACAGTTTGTGGTGTCATTTTTATAAGTTATGAAAAACAAATGCTGTCACTTACTGAGTCTCAGTTTTAAACGAGCCAAAAACAAGAGATCAAGTATTCGAAACACTTAAATGCTTTGTTCAGTTTGTTAGATTCTACAATTCAGTCTGGCTTCTCCACTTCTGAACTGCTTCCAATGAACTGTGGATTTGAATATGGAAAGATAAAACCATAGATAAATTTCTACTACCGTACTGATATCATTTAGCTTTTCATACAAAATCATCTAGTGTTTAAATGTGTGTGCATATACTCATTCTCTTTCCGTGATGATTCTTACATTTCTTTTACTAATGTGCTGTGTTTTGTTACTCATAAGGAGTCTTACTTTGAAGACTGGAAGACCATCTGTGGTGTAATCAGGTATTTACTGTCTCAGTGTCTCCAAGAAGGATGACAGTGAGAAGTAGAATAGCTGCTTTAAGTGATTGTCAGCTCAGGTGCCAACAGGTGTAATCCAGTTTCTACTGGTTCATACAGTGTACATCACCCATGCTGTACCTGAAATTATGCTAGGTAAAGAATGGAAACTGGCAAACAGGCTAAAAATTGCTGAAGGTATCAGTGGCAAGCAGTGGAATAAAAGTGCAAGTTTTATCAACTTGTTATCTATGTTCTTTGAGAAGTGCTGGGGCTCTTCACTGTCTATGCTGACCAACAGATGACATGTGGGAAAGAAGGGCTTGCCTATCCTGTGGGACACTTGGGGACTTGACAGCCACAGCTCTCCAACTATCCAAGCAAGAGAACAACTGTCTACATTTACAGAAGGGAACGTGTGCTCACAGCACAAGCTGCTGCTCACTAATGCAAGTTCTATTCATGCAAGCATTTAAGTGGAAACTGTGACAGTCTTAACAGAATATGTCCACTTTGTAGGTCCTGAGCTACTGGAAAACCTGGGCCCCTAGAACTGATGCTGAAGGAGCAAGAACCTTGTTGGACAATACTGTAGTGCAGAGGAGCAGACTGGCCAAGCTTGCTGTGCAGTTCTGAGAACAATGTAGGTAAATGCCTACAGCCTTAGAGGTTTAATTTAACTTCAACCTACCATGTATTACACTTGCTTGGAGGTCATGTTTTCTGACAGCATACCTTGTCTGCATTCTATGCGTGGAGAAAATCTTATCCTCTCTACAACATTATTTGCTTTCTTCTGGCTAATGCTAGAAATGACTTCAGAGTTGTTAACCCATTCGCTTTTCTGAAAAAGAAATAATTGCTTACAAGGACTCCTTATGTATGTTCCCTTCCTGTGCACGAAGCCTTGATCTCTTCTCAGCTCTTAAAAGGTCTCAAATCTTCCAAAGCCTTTTCAGATAAGCATGTTTTGCAAAATGAAACTTGTATGCAGCTAATTCCTGACAAATCAGAGGTCATGTTTTGCTCAGCCAAATGTTGTTTCTTGGATCATGCAGCATTTATAACATATTTTAGGCCACACTGAGCCATGCAGTCCATACAGGAGCTTTAACCTCTGCAATTACATGCTAATAAAAACAAGAACTGAATGTTTACATCTTTGCCCAACTACATGTCCTTAGAAAGAAAACAAAAATTTCAGAAGTTCATCTATCATGCATATTCACAGATTATCCCTGGGTGTACTTGAATAAGCAAGCACTTTTCAATTTAAGCTACTGTGCTTTATGTAGCAACATTTGAAAGAGCATTTCTAAAATGTTACCCGTAGCACTTCTGTTTGTTGTATAAATAACAGATTGTAGAGTGTTATCAGATGAAGTAGGTTGTAAATCTAAAAGTGAAGGAGCTGTTAGGATTTCACGTTCAGATCTAAGTATTAAAACCAATATGCCTTCACATTCTCAACCATGGCTGACATAATGCATAAAAAATGAAGAGAGATGTGGCAGTCTTTAGTCCGTGCACATGCTGCTTGATCAACATATAGTTTTATTTAGGATTCCCATATGATTTATTTGGCTCTTCAATGAGGTGTGCATTTTCCGGGGATAATCCAAGTATGTAAATACATGTGCCCAGACGCTATGGGAGCATTTAAATAGGCTCATGGTGGGAGCTTTAGAAACTTGTGTAATAACAATACATTTTCTTGTGGTTTTGTGAGAGACTTATAGGAGCTGCCACAAACCTCTGACAAGCTGCCAACACAAATTCAGCCAGGTTGATATTCTCCTTTGATTGCCACAGCTGGCATTCTGACTGTTCCTTTGGCATATGGTGGAAATGCAGGTACCAGCCAATGTCTTCAAGTGTAAGCTTAAGGTGAACCTGTGTGAAGGGGTTTTGCTCCCTCAGGGAGATTTGGGTAGTGTGAGTGTCCCAGCACACCCTTGCATTTCAGAATGTTGCACCTGGAGGTGCTCATAACCATAGTTTGCAGGCATGTCAAAGAGAGCAGACTGGTGTGCACGGCAGGTGGAGGACTATTCCCGGATCTGCAGATCTTGTGACTGAACGGCTCACTGAACCTACTGCCCTCTACTCGACAGCACACCCCAACCATACTAGCATGCCCTGTTCCTGCTTTCCCCATCCCTGCCTACTTTCCCCATTCCTACCTGCATGCCCCGTCCCTGACTGCCTGCGCCAACTTTCAGCGTCCCATCCTGAAGACTCATCGAGCCTGCACGCCGCGTGCCCTCCTGCGAGCCCCATCCATCCCTCCGCACACCCCGCACTCCCTCCGGGACGCCCTGCCCCTGCCCGCTCGCCCCGTGGCAGCCTGCTGTACCCGCTCCATCCTTGCCCCGGAGCAGCTCCGGGGGAGGCGGCGGCGGCGGCGGGCGGGGGCGGACCGGCGGCGGCGGCGGCGGCTCCCCGCCTCCCTCCCTGCCGCCCGGCAGCGGAGGGCCGCGCCCCCGCGCACCTCCCTGCCCTGCGGGGCCCGGAGGCGCCGCGCACCCCGCACAGCTCGCAGAGGCGTTGAGGGGCGGCAGCGAGGCAGGCGCGGAGCGGCGGAGCGGGCTGTCCCGGGAGGAGGATGGCCGCGGCGGCGGGGCAGCGCCGGGGAACAGCCGCCCCTTTACTCGCCCTCGCCCTGGGGCTCCTCGCCGCCGCAGCGCAGGTAAGAGGGCTTGACGCTGCGAGGCGGCAGCGCTGGGACGGGGCTTCCGTGCCCGCAGGCTGCGGACGATCCGCACCTGCGGCCGCCGGGATGCTCCGGTCTCCGGCCGGGGAGCGCTGTCCGGGCGAGGGCGCGGCTCGTGGGGCTGCGGCGGTTTCTTCTTCCGATGCTGCAGGTAGCGCCTGCGGGCACTCGCAGTCCGTGGCTTGCGCGGAGGGTGGCAGAGACTCAGCCCCACAGCTGTGCTTTCCGGGCGGAGGTCCGCGGGAGCCGGCGCGAGGCTGGTTGTCCAGCCTGCTGGAAGGGAGGGTCGTCTTTGCCAAAGTTAGGATACTGCTAAGCTCCGCCGAGTGTCAGAAGGGAGGCTTTCATCGTCCCTCGGGGAGGAAGCGCTCCATGAGACTTAGAGTAGCTCTGGGAGTTCCCTCTGTCTGCGTTTCTCAAGCGGGTACTTCGTTGTGAGAGCACGGTGCAGAACTGGGTCGCGTCACCGCATTACTCCTGGATGTAGTTTACATCCTCCAACATGCTCGGCAGGTAGTTTTCTTTACTTAATGATCGACTTGTTATTGCCCGGCTTTTTTTTTCCACCGATTGCAGCCAAAAATAAATAGATAGATAAATAGATAAATAATAATAATAGTCCCTCTGGTGGTGCCCTGTTCAGCCCTCTGGAGACAGTAAACGAACTCACTTTCAGCTTTGTATGTGCCCTAAAGAAAAGCAAGTGTGAACATGGCTCTCCTAAATCATTCCCACTTGGTTTTGTTCTTAAAAGTTTTAAGATGTGTTTTAGGTAAGTGATAGCATGTTTGCAGTAAGCATTATGGTCTTTATGTATTTGGAGCATTACCTAAATTTAACTCTCCCGAGAAAACAAGGCAATGCTGAAGAAATAGGAAACAAGTAGCATACATAATCACTTGTAATAGACATTTTTCTCTGTATAACTTTGGACTGCTGATGAATCGGACGTTTCTGATTTATTTATTTATTTATGTGTTGCTGTACTCCTACACCGAACATCTGTAGTATCTACATGGCCACAAGGTGGTTAGCCCAGCGATCCTGAGTAAAGCCCCTAATTTCTTTGGATACAAAAGCTTTAATACTGGGTCTGTGCTGTCTGTTGCTAAATCCCTCCTGGACCTCCGTAGAGGAGATGATTCACTGCAGTGGCAGTGGGTGGTGAGGTGTGATATCAATACACATCTGCAGGCATGCAGCCAGAAGTGGATCGCAACTTGCACTGGAGGAGACGTTGGCAAAAAGCTACTGAGTGCAGTGGTAGCTCTGGTGTACCTTCGGGGTGCAAAGACTGGCATGTGGAAAGCTATTTCTCACAAGATCTGGTATCTGTTTCTGGTAGAGTCACTAGTGCCATAATAACTGTGGTTCTGCAACGGCAACCTCATCTGCCATCCTTATTCCTGCAACCAGCTCTGTCCCCAGGTCTGAGGTCTGCTCAGCTCTGCTGGCACTCGGCTCTGTCCTTGCTTACCCTGGCCGTGTGCACCTGCTTGCCTTCTTTCTTGCAAGCCGCTCCTCTTTGTGGGGAATTAAAATAGCTCCACACTTGTTTTATTTTTTCAACATGCAAATACAAAGTATTCAGGCTTACTTTTGAAAAAGTGTAGAGCAAGTGAGATGCAGTGCAGAGGTCTGAGAGCTGGAACGAAAAGGCAGCTAAGTTTCCTTTGGCTTTTATGTTGGATGCTTAGCTGCATTAACTTCATTTTAGTTATTGAGATAGTGTTACTCTTGAAATAGCAGAATTTGGCACTGCCTCCTGCCTCCAGTCTCAAATTTACACAGTGATGGTGTGAATAAAATCAGTTGTCCTCATGGGCATTTCATACGGCCAAAAACATAATCAGCCCAGTGAGCCTCCTGTTGTTTTACTAGCACTTGTAATGCGAGATAGAAGATGAAGTGGGGATTAAAGTTACTCTTTACTAAGCACCCAGAGGCACGTGCATGTATCACAGAGAAGATACTCAGAATGGCTGTGATTCTGTAACAACTCATAGTACTAATCTAAATTTTAGATTAAATTGGGTTGAAAAATTAATATTTCTAATGTACTAATGTACTGTATCTTGTGTATAATATGTACTAATCGTGACCACATATTTAGGTCTTGGGCAATACTGATAAACCTTATGATGCTAAAAAAGTGCGTAATTACTAATTTTATTTTTTTATTTTTTTGAAGGAGAGTTAAACAGGTCTTTAAATTAGGTGATGTTGTTATGACTATTTTATAAGGATTTCATGAACTAGACCAAGTTTGGTCTCCTAATTAGCATTAATTAAGATATATTAACAATTATAGGTTCAAACTCTATTTTCAAGTGGTAATTTAGTGCTAGATTGCTGGACTTGACCGGTGTTCATACTGCACTTCAGTTTCCTCATCTCTTTCAAAAGTATGGACTACCACCAACTCTCAAGTTCTTAGAATGGTCATCATAGTGATTTTTGCTTTTGATTTCCTGTTGTGATCCTGTTGAAGAGATTAGGGTGGATACTCCGACAAAAGAACCTAAAATGACTTTTTACTTGCATAGTGACATAATAGTTATTGTAGAAGACACAACTTTTAGCTCTGCTTAAGACTTCACGTATGAGCTTCATGGATGCATGCAAACATTTTCGCACCTATGAATGGACTTACTGTCTATAAGCAGTGGAAGTTGCGTAGAGAAGTTGGAAGATTGAATTTTCATGCTTGTCTCTGTACTACTAGACTTTACGTGCCTCATAGTTGCTATATCTTATCCTATTTTCTTATTTAAGCCATGTAGCTGATACATGCTCCCCTCTTTATTCATGTACAATATATATTATAATATGTGAGGGAATGAAGTGGAGGTATTTTGTACACTAGCAAATAGATCATAAGGAGATGAAAGCCCTCTTCTAAAATACATTTAGGTTGGATCATTTAGGTTGGAGAAGACTGGCAAGATCACTGATTCCAACTGTTAGGACATAATGACATAAAAGTAAACTGTGTATTCAAAATCTAATTTTATCTTTTTGTCTACTGAATATGAATCCATTGTGTCTGCATCCCATTGTCCAGAGAAGACTACAAACTTTCCTTATTTTGAATAAAGTCTGAAAGTAAGCTGTTCAAAGCTGCTGAAAATAGAAACTTATATTTAATCAGTATAGTCAAAGAGAAGAGAAGAAGAGCATTTTGTATTTAGGAGGTCAATCTGCGTCGGTCTGGGAGCATTTTAGTTGAAATTGTAGGCCAAAAAAAAAAAAAAAAAAAGGAGAGAGAGATGAAGACAAATTATTAGAATACAAATGTTAAATTTGTATGGTTCAGTTAGTCTGCCAGTATTGAAATAAGAACATGATTCTACATGTTTCATGTAAAATCATCTTGAAAGTTATTTATAACTATCAAAATAATATTTGTAGTGTGCTTTTTTTTTTTTTTTTTTTTTTTTCTCCTTTTTCTTGCATTTTGGTAGAGTTATGACCACAATTGTAACAAAATTATGGTTGAATGCTGGTAATATTAAATTTGAGTAGAGTTCACAAAATTTTTCCCTTTCATGAAATACTTCAAAAGACTTGTGTTACTTTCATGATTGGAATTGTCTTTTTAACTTTGTGGTAGAAATAAGAGGTTGTTGGTTATATTCACAGCTGAAGACCTTCATCTTTGGCTAACATCATTGAAGTTCCTGTCATTTTAAATTGCAAGACTCACTCTCTCATTCTGATTAAAATCACAGAATGGCAGGGTGGTTGATGTTGGCAGGAACCTCTGGTGGTCATCTGGCCCAACGTCTGCTCAAGAAGGAACACCCAGAACAGTTTACCAAGGACCACGTCAAAACAGCTTCTATAGGTCTCCAAGGAGGAGACTCAGGCTGTCTGGGCAACATTTGCTAGGGCTCCATCAACTGCAAAGCAAAGAAGTGCCTGATCTTCAAATGGAAGATCCTGTGTTTCAGCTTGTGCTTTTTGCCTCTTGGCCTGTCACTGGGCATCTCTGAAAGGAGCTTGGCATCGTCTTCTTCACACTTCTGCTGCTAATACTAATAATACTAATACTATCTGTTACCAATACTCTGAAAGTGTGATTACATTTGTCGAAGTTACTGGTCTCTGTATCTGCAGCTGAACAGAGATTTTAGACATCAGCATCCTTGTACATTTTAAAAGGCCATATATGAATATGTGCATATGTCAGAGAAAGTAAGACCTACTTCCTCTTCGTTCTTTTGCATCAGGCAAAGTCAAATTATTCACAAACTTACGTTACATTTGGATCCTACAGTCATGTTTACATCTGGACACGTGCAAACTTAGGGTGAACAAGGGAGTTATAAGATCCAAATGGAGATCAAGCAATAGCTACAACAGACCAAGAGGTAAATATAGGGAATGAGAGCATACAGGGCTTGGTCAGGTTGTATAACATCATATCAAGCCTCTGAAGATGTACTTTGCTGCTCTTTTATGTTACCTCTAATAACCAAATCTTCTGTAATAGCTTTTTCACCCTCAGGTTGACAGGAGAACATTCTATTACATCTATCTGGTTTAAAATTCTATCTCATTTGTATTCCAGAGCTGTAGGACAAATTTCATGGAATTAGAAAAGAATTATCCTGTTTGTGAGTATTTCCAATAAAATTTGGTTGATAATGCAATTGTATAGTTAGGTATGACTTGAAACACTCATCATTAGTGAGTGATGGGAAAATTGATTGAAGAACATATCATTCAAAAAAGTGAAGGTGTAATTTTTAATAAACTACATTAAATTATTGTTATTATGTTCCAAAATTGTGTCTCTGAAAATTATTTCCTTTAATAAAAACATGATGTGAATTCAAATGAAGTTCTGTTCCTGCTTTAAACTTCACACTGTGCATGAAGTGAAGTGCTAGGACTTCAGGGAAGCACTGCAATATGTAAATTGTTGTTTCTAGCTGCTCCAGAGATTGAGGAATTCTCTGTGATTATTACATGCTTATATTAGGAGCTCTGAAAGTCTTGGTTAGAAATGACGTCTTTTCTTTCAACTCTGCTTAGCATGAAAAAAGCAAAAAATGAGGAGACTCGCTGTCCATTTACTGCCCTTTCTCTGCAATCAACACTTCAAGACATTTATTCTCCACTGTCTTCTTAAAAGTATTCTTTTTTTCCTACAAAATATAACGTGCCTTACCTGTATTCCAGAAGATGATCAAACAAGATAAAGTCTGGTAATGAGATGATGTATGGCAAGTCAAACATGACATCATTAGCTGGACTTAGTAAACCAAGTACGCTTTGTATGCTTCTGTTCCAGTATTTTAAATCCTCACATAGCAGCTGAAATACACTGGTACATCTTTTCTGACCTTGAGCCTGCAGTGTGCCCAGGGGGCCAAGAAGCCTAATGGCAGCCTGGTTTGTGTGAGAAACAGCGTGGCCAGCAGGACTAGGGAAGTGATGATTGTCCCTCGGTACTTGGCTTGATGATCTTAAGGATCTTTTCCAACTAAATCTATGGTTTTCTGATTCAGTGACTCTATAATCTTCTTACTGTGTACCATGAGGTGCTTTGTACCTCAAGCATGCAATCGTGTCGCAGATGCAAACAAGACATTTTTATTTTATTAAGAAACATAACCACAAAGTAACATGTCCTCTAGAAGAGCTGGGAAATAATGACACATGTATCTGACTCACGCCTCTAGCAAATTTAAACTCTTTAAACCCTTCTCAGTCTTGAAGGTATGTGTTTTGTGTGCCTTTTAGAAGAAATGTTCAGTCACTGTGATTTGTGGATGTGTGCATGCAAAGAAAACAAGAGGGGAAGAAATGGAAAGAATAGAGACAGTTTAGTACGTTTGGGGAAACATATTAGGTAGAGCTTAATAAATAAATATGTGTGTGTGTGTTAATAACAAATATATTAAGTAGTTGCATATATGAAGTAGTTGCATATATGAAGTATCATGGAATGAACTGTGGGAAGAATAGATCACTCATATTGTTTGACACATAGTTATACTTTCTAAAAATTGAAGGAAAAAAAAAGGAAGGACAAAAATAAAAGGAATTACATCATTTGTAATAAACGTACAAAGGAAATCAGATCATAACAATGACTTCTGCTGGTCCTACAGCCACGTTATTCTACTGAGCAGACTATATAACTATTAAGAACCAAAAACTAGTCTTGTATGACTGCAAATTTTCTTTCATTTATGTATTTATTTAAAGAGGAAATAAAAAGGAGCTGGAATGAGCCCCACTTACACTAACTCCCAAGGAAATGATCGACCAACTTTGTGCCTGGAGATAAAAGAGAGAATCTGGGGAAAGGAAGAATCCCCCTTGGTTGAGGTGGATCTGTTTAGAGATCATCTAGGAAAACTTGACACGCGCAAATCCATGGGCCCCAGTGGGATGCACACTTAAATGCTAGGGGAACTGGCAGAAGCAATTACCAAACTACACTCTGTAATCTCTATAAGAACAGGAGTGGTTCATGAAGACTGCAGGAAATTAAATGTTGTTCCAGTCTTCATAAAGGACAAGAAAAAATGGTCTGGGAAACTACAGGCCAGTCATCTTCATCTCTGTCCCTGGGAATGCGATGCAGTAACTAAATCTGGATGTCATCTTCAAGCAAGTGGAAGAAAAGAAGGCTATCAGGTGTATTTATGGACTCATGAAGGAGAAATTGTGCTTGACCAATCTAGTAGCCTTTTACGATGTCAAGACTGGCTGTGTAGATGAAGGCAGTACAGTGAATGTTATCTACCTTGATTTCAGCAAGGCTTTTGACACTCTCCCATAAAATCCTCATCAGTATGCTTAGAAAATGTACACTCAGAGAGGAATCAGTACTGGTTAGGGGCTGACCTGCTGGAAGGGAGCTCTGTGGAGAAGGACCCAGGTGTTCTGGTGGACAGCAGGTTGCCCATGAGCCAGAAGTCTCCAAGAAGGCCAGTGGTGTCCTGGAGTGCATTAAAAAGAATATGCCTATGAAGTATCCCTCTGCTCTGCCCTGGTGGGGCCACATCAGGAGTACTGTGCCCAATTCTGGGCTCCCCAGTTCAAGAAAGAGAGGAAGCTACTGCAGAGTGTTCAGTAGAGGGCTGCAAATACGATTAGGGGTCTGGAACATCTCCCTTCTGAGAAATGGCTGAGAATGTGAGACTGTTAAGCCTGGAGAAGAGAAAATTGGAAGGAAGGGATCTTACCAACACTTACAAATATCTAAAGGGTGGTTATCAAGAGAGTGGGTCCAGGATCTTTTCAATTGTGCCCAGTGCCAAGACAAGGAGTGATGGGCACAAACCGGAACACAGGAATTTCTGTTAGAATTTGAGGAAAAAATTATTTACTTTGAGGGTGGCAAAGCATATTGCTTCACCTGTGATTTGTACAGTGGCTTTTCAAGTTCTGTTTACTGGAAGACTGCTGTCAAGAGATAAACTCCTGAAATTCACTTGGAGTTAAATAAATCCTATGTGCAGAGGCTGAAAGAGCTGGGCCTGTTCAGCCTGAAGAAGAGAGGACTGAAGACTGCAAGGTGACCTGATAGCGGTCTTTCAGTATCTAAAGGGGAGTGACTGGAAAGAAGGGGACGGACTCTTTAGCAGGATCTGGATAGGACAAGAGCAAATGATTTCAAACTTAAAGAGGGGAGGTTTAGATTGGATATAAGGAAAAAGTCTTCTACAGTGAAGGTGGTGAAGTGCTGGAACACACTGCCCAGGTTTTTAAGGCCAGGCTGGACGGGGCACTGAACAACCTGATCTAACTATGGGAGTCCCTGTTCAGCATAGGGGAGTTGGACTAGATGACCCTTGAATGTCCTTTCCAACTCTGAGGATTCTGTAAGTCTATGATTCTATGATTCTGAACTGCCTAGGAGTTTTTGTGTTTTACCTCAATTAATTGAAAGCAGTAGTCTATTCTGGAGGTTTTTGGATTTCAAACTTTTAATTAGACCCTTTAGTTTTTATTCTTTTATTTTATTTTTATTTATTACTGTTTTTATGAAATGCTTTTCAGGTATTGGTCAGCATTATATTTAATTACTTGTCTGCAAATACATTTTTGGAGAAACTCTTATCATTAGGGGTAACATCTACCCCTGGCATGAGATGCCAACCAACCTTCATTGAATCTTTGTCATGAAGCTGAATAAGGTGAAAGAGCACATGCCAGATGGATCAGAATTTTTGCCTTTCCTTGTAACATTTATATTGGTATTTAGGTTCATAACTGAAGTTCATTTCAGGAGCAAGTGAGTTCTGCGTTCACATTTTAGATTCCATATTTTGATGTTGTAGTTTATTGCCCTACTGCCTAAGCATTTTCATTTGCTAACAAAATGTGCATTTATCCTGTAGTGTCTGACACTGGAAAGCTGTTAGTACAGTCTTGCACATACATAACTGTATATGTGTATATGGCAAGTGCTAAAGTTAGAAGTCATAAAAATAAATCCCTTCTACATTTGAATGTTATTTGCCTTCATTCACGTACAGGGCAAACACACAGAGGCTAGACAGAAGATGTCTCACTGGGTCAGTCTGTATATGAATAATGCTCTAAAAGATGTCTGTAATTTGGAGAAGGCAAACATAAGCAATATAACAAATGCAGGTTCCATACCTTCAGCAAATAACTCAGTTTTTCTGTTAACCTAGAAACTTGCACTGCATTAACATTTTTATTAGAAAAATGATTCTGTCCTCTGCATCTTCTATTCATTCTTTGATAATTTTGGAAACAGTGTCATAACATTGTTATGATGTTTTGCATTTTGAAGTAAATGAGCATACTACTATTCAAAACTGCTGCGTAGTTTTTGGACATTCATGATCCTTGAGGTCTCTTCCAACCCAGGCCATTCTGTGATTCTGTGATTCTGTGATTTATCTTTGTATTGTTTAGCTTATTCAATTTTCCTGATTTGGAACAGTTTGAAAAAAGTGTAGTGGTTTTAACATAGACATCCTCAATTGCAGATTTGAAACATCTTTCCTGGGCAAATGGTGAACATCACTATAGGAAGGTTGTAGTGTAGACAATTTTTCTTATTTGATGATCAGCTTCTTCATTGAGGCTGAGCATAGGGGTTATCTGCCTGTCTTTGAATTCTATTATGATTCTGAGACCAATCTGAATCTTCTTATCAAAACAAAGGAATCTGCAAGGCACTGAACAGTCACATAATGAAGATTTTTTAATTTTATTTTATTGCCTTTTTATTTATTTATTTATTTATTTTGCCAGAAAGGATGTCTAAACAGAAAACAGGGAAACTGAATGCTTATTAGCTACTGAGAGGAAAAAAAAAAAAAAAAAAAACAGCAAAATATGTCAGACAGGCAGTCGTTTCTGCACTTCCCTTCACTGATAGACCTAACTGGGGGACAGAAAGCCAAAAAGTGATGTAGTTATCATTTCAGATAGATACTATAAAAATGGCTGGACCTTGATTGTGGGAAATGGCCCTAGGTAAAATGGTACTAGATGCATTCATGACTAGAAGCTGCACAAGTTATTTAGAGTTGTTACTAAGAGACAGTTTCAGGAAAGAGTTAAAGTTATAGCTGAACATTTTCGAAGGAAATGCCTACTCACCAAAAGAAAATTCTTAATGAAAAATGATTTCTATTGCTTTTGTTCTCTTAATGTATTCTGGGTGTGGAAGTGCAGTTCTTGTTTACTGCACCCATTTTAAGCAGGTTTATTATGAAGAAATATATTACAACTCTCAGTTATGCCATCTAAATGACATCAGACCTCATCAGACATGAGAATACAGAAGACAACCCAAGATGTCATAAGAATAATTTGAAATGTTATATGAGATGAAGGAAAGAAACCACATAGCAAAGGATGTGATAGTTTTGTTTTAAAGGGAATATTCCTCTGTATATGGCTCTATTCTTGATATAACTTGGCATTGCATAAGACCATGTCTATACTAGAAGATAAACAGGTGTATTTTTAAAAAAAGGTTAAAACCCTTACGTAAGTACTTTGTGCTAGTGGTTTGGAATTAAATGCTGCCTACATTAGATTTTGATGTAAGTGTATTGCTGTATTTTTGAAAGCTTGTATGTTTCCTATACCAAGCTGGAGCAGACTGTTTCCATTTTAAACACTAGTTTGATTTAGATAGCTCCATGCAAAGCTTCAGTACTGGTCTGTGTCTGCTTTTGTATAGAGCAAATTCTGGCTTTGTGAACCTAAGGGCTTGAGTACTGTAATGTCCACTTAAAGTTTGAGCCAGAATGAAAAAAACTGAGGAAGACTAAGTATGTAGTGTGTAGTTTGCTATGAAAGTAGTATCTCCTATTTATTTCCGTGGAAACAAAAACAAATACAAAGATCACAATAACACTTTTGACTTGCATTTTTTTGGATGCAGCAATTTGGCAGCTGCAAAACACTATTTTTCAACATAGTCACCACCTTAGGTATTCATTTTCACCAGCAATGAACAGGAGCTTGCATGCTGCGCTCATAACAGTCTGCGCCAGAGAAGATGATCCGCTGCCACTATCGCCACTGCTGGAACGCATCACCCACCGCCTCACTGTGCTCACAGCCACTGTTTGGTCTCCATAAATTCTCAGCAAGCATTGATGAATGTCAGTGGGTGCCATTATTTCTTCATGGAGGAATTCAATTCCGCCCCTTTGCTTCGGGCACACTTCTCTTTCAGATGCCATTGTGACAGACTATTCCTCTGCTACCATCTGCCACAGTGTATAACATAATATTGGTGGGGAGGTTCAACCATTACTGCCGTACCACCAACATCTGCATCTGATGTCATGGGCAAACAAAACAAAATAGTAGGCATTACTTTCGGAGCAGCCCTTGCATGAAGTGGTCATTGGGATTTTTCTAGAAGTGTTTTTAGAACTTAGTCAGGCTCCTCCAATATCCTTATTGGATTTCAGCTGTGGCAGAACATGTTCTGAAACAGTGATCGGAAGCTAAAGAAGAAATTTCACACTTCACAGAGTCACTGTGAGCATCTGATCTACTGAAGTAGTCTATTAAGCTGTTTAGAAAAAAAAAAAAAAAACATAGGTAAGTATGTTGTTAATCAAGAACTTATATGATCCAAAATTATTTCATCATGTAATAGTGATTTTAAGATTGTAGCTGATATGATTATCTGACTTCTGTGTTGATACAAATAAAACTACTAGCATAGCTGCTGGTGTATTTTGTTTTGACGTATTTTTTTGGCAAAGACATCTTGGGATTAATGGGAGCTAAAATATTTTTAAAACTTATGAAAGCAACCTTAGAACACTTCTTGTCCAGTTGCATCACGTACAGAGAAAATTAATTGCAATTCAAGAAGAGAGGGAGATCTAGATTTCCATCTATTTTGTTGTCTTTTAATATCTTCAAGGCTTTAGCCTATCCAACAGAAAAAGTAGGGACATATTACATATGAGAGGGGAATATTAACATTTACTTCTCAAAATACCTATATTTAATACTGAGTTATAAAGGTGTCTCCAAGATCATGCTGCTAAAAGTTGACATTTGCATGTTTCATCCCTCCGACTTGCTGTATGTACACCTTGCACCCACGGGAGCTGCCTGTTTAATTCTTCAGCTTGCTCGTGACTACATATGAAATGAAGTTTTGTTGTTGTTAACTGAAATTGGAATACCTCAATAATTGTTTTAAATTCCGTGATTTTTGTTAAACTAAAATAGACAAAAAACACAAAGGAACTCAGTTAAGGTATTCTGTACACTTAGTTATTATGCTCACCATATCTGTTCACAGCCATGTCTTGCCAGGTAGGCACGTGGAATTTTAGGAAGTTTTAAGTAAAATACAAAAGGAAAAACAAAAGCAGCAATATAATTTGTAATCATTTTTTAATTTCAACTTTCTCTCTGTTCCTTTTAGAACAGTCCTTTTAGAACTGTTTGTTCTATTGCAGTATTGAATTTTGTTTCTGAAAAAGCTCAAGTAACTCCTCAATGGCAAAGTTAACAACAAAAGAAAATGGCACATTAGTTGAACAAGTTGGTCTGCTTCCCAGACAACATAATGAAAAAAATGGAGCCTTAAAGTTGCTTCATATTTTGGCTTCTGAATATGAAGTTGAGGAATTAAAACAGACTGAATTATATGTTAATTTATGATGTGAATATTGGTGATTGCTCTACCAGGAATACATCTGTATGGTCCTATCATGAAAAGAGAAGTGGATAGGGCCTACCAAATTGTATCTAATGGAACTGTTATTATTCATCCATTTAAATCTCTGTAGCATACAGTTCTTCCTTGTGTTCCCTGTCCTCTTGTAAATTGCATGGATCTAACCTGGTGGTATGTGGATGCAAACCAGATTGAATAATAATAGAAAAAAAAAAAGCACATTTCCAGGTATTTGATTCAACTTCTGTGATTTTATAAGATTTTTGAAGCCTCTGAAGGGGAGTTTGGATTTTGATAAGGTTATGGAGTAATATGATACTGCAAAGCCCTGTTTGAAGGGGCAAATATCTTGAAGACAGTGGAAGCCAATCGGACAAGCTTTTCTGCTGTTCCGCAGTATTCTTAATAGCAGTTGGTGAAATGAGCAGAAAAATCTTACTTTGCACCAGAGCTCCCGTCCACATTGCTGCATGCAGTTATTGTTTTATTTCCTGGTAGAAATCTGAGACATTGCAGAAAACCTTCCTCCAGGTGGCACTTGCTTCTACCTTAGCTTTCTTGCTTCAGTGAGTCTTATCTTGTGCAGCTTAGAAAATTACCTTATTTCATTTGATGTTGAAGAAAGAAGTACGGTTATTTTTCATCTTCCTGTTACTACAGCATAACTGGTTGATACAGATCAAGCTGATCAGATTTTAAGTACCAAAAATGCATTGAACATGTTGAAAAAATCTACATGTTTGGGTGAACACTTATTTTTCAACATAGTCAACATTAGCTATGCATTTTTGCCAGCCATAAAAAAAGAGACTGCATGCTAGACTGGTAACAATCTGCCCCAATGGAAGTGACCCACTGTTTTACTGCTTCTGTGATGGCATTTTTTCTATGAAAATGTTGCCCATGCAGTTCATCTTTCATCAGCCCAAACAGATGGAAGACAAAAAGTGCCAAATCTGGACTGTATGGCGGGCATGTTGGGACATTCCAGTCAACACTGGCAATGTACTTCATGGTCTTCAAACTGGTATGGAGCCTGATGTTATCATGTTGCAAGAGAAAGGTTGTCTTCTTCTCTGACCTGGGTCTGGGAGTTTGAGTCTTCAGCTCAGTCAGTGTCATGATTAGCTGTCAGAGTTGATGGTTTGTCCGGGTTCCAGAAAATACCAAAAGATCACCCCTTTCCTATTCCCAAAGACGGTCCACATCACCTTACCCACTGATGGCTTTGTCTTGAACTTCTTCAATGGTGAATTCAAAAGCTGATGCTCCGTGGACTACTGTTTTGACCCCAGCTCACAGCAGTGACACCATATCTCATAACTCATAATGATGTGATCCAGGAAACTGTCACTCTCAGCCTCCTATTGGATCCATGGGTCCTGAGAAACATGGTGTTCTTTCTGTTTCTCTGCAAGCACTCACGGAACTCACTCAGCAAAATCTTAGCAATATTCCAACACTGATACCTTTGCTTCCAATATATTGAAGCCAATATTCAACTCCGTATACTGTTCCTTGGTCATAATCTGCCAGTTCTTGTGGATGAGCTGATTAAGAACCTCTTTATTTTATGATGTGACAGCTGTGTATGGCCATCTGGAATGTGGATATCTTTCATGTTGCTATCACCACTGCTGAAAGGCAACACTCACTGTTTGGTCTCCATAAATATTCAGCAAACATTGATGGATATCAGTGGGTGCTATTTTGTCCATCTGAAAGAGTTCACTCATACCCCTTTGCTTCACATGAATTTCTATGTCAGATGCCACTATGTCAGAGTGCCTCTTTGCTGTCATCTGTCACACAGCAGCAACATACAACAGAATATTGGTGGGAAGGTTCAACCTCTGCTGCCATACCACATCTGCCTCTGATATTGTGGGCCAGTATAATAAAACAGGAGGCATTACTTTCAGAGCAGCTATTGTATACTTATTTCAATTGTACAAAAATGTAATATCTATATTTTGAACAGAGTTCTCTTAAACACAAAGAAGTGAGCTTGGGTAAACATAGTATGGAAGGGAGTAGGAGAGATTATTATGCAATAACATATAATAAAAATAAGTGTGATTCTATGAGAATATACCTAATCCTGGCAGATCTTACTGCAGCTGAATTCTGAACATGGGATACGAAAAACATTTTTGAAGCTTTTTCTGCAAGTGGTTCATCTTCAGTGAAATTGCAAAAGGAAACATTTTCCATTTTTCACTTGTATGAATACAGTGGTGCAGTATATTTATATTTTGCTACAAGTTATTTCTTTTGGTTTTGTTTCAAGATTATTTTAAGGAAGTTTAAAGAACTGTTGAGATTTTTGAGATTCTGAGATGATTTTTAATGATTTGACATGTTTTGGTTTTTTTTTTCTGCTATTTGATTTACCCAGGATATCTGATTTTCTTGTTATTTTCTTAAGATAGGAAATAACATACCATGAAAGCCTTTGAAAACCACTGTCCTTCAAGAATAAGGGTCCATATATATTTTTTATTTTGCAGAGTTGGATGCTATAAGATGTAAATGAAAATCAGCTGGGAATAGATCAGATATGAGTAAATAGATTGATGATAACGTGATATCATCTGAATATTATGCTGTTATAGGTTTGTCCTGTAACTGTTCAGGAGTATAGATAGATAGGAATACTGCACATATGAAAATTCATTTTAAAGAAAACAAGCTTGTCTTCATTGTACATATCTTTCCATCTGTTCTTTACAAGATAAATTTGTGTTTTCATTCATGGTGGATTCCTTCTATAGGACTCAAAGATTTACAGATGTTATTTGTGGTAACACCTATTGCCTACAAGAAGTGTTCTTCGCGGTAGATATATTTACTGCAAAATTTGTTTTCATTGCAGTGAAAGGATAGTAATCAATGACAGGCTATCACTTTGTTTTAAAAGCTGATATAGCCTGCCCTAGAGGGTAAACCATTCAGTTGTATAAAGTTACAGAGCTCTGGCTCGTTCTGGGCTACCTCAGGAAAATACCCACTACAATAAAACAGTAGAATAACCCGTGAAAATAACTTATTTGAGAAGCAAGAAATGATGCTTATAGGTAATTAAATGCTGCATGCAGTCTGCAGACTAATATAGGGAGGAAGGAAGTCCTGGTTATTTTATTAAGGGCAATAGAGTCTTAAATTCACTGTCAGCTTCAGGACAAAGCCTTCATGGCCTCAAGGCAATGGAATGACTCTGATCAACTTAAGGTGATTATACTTCAGCAACCTGAGGAAAAAGAAGGCTGACAGAAGGAACAGATTTGTTCAGTGTGTTGAAAATGAAATGTCCTCTATTTTTAAGTTCCCTTTTTATCAGTAATAAAAGAACATTTTGAAGGGCACACTGATAATTGAAAGACTGTATTGGTAACAGTAATCTTAGTGATTGAGCAGTGCTATGAAGATGAACAGCTGAAGAGACCTGATAGATGGGCTGATACCATCAGGTGTTAAAAAAAAAAAAAAAAATCAGTTGGCACATAATTTCTCAGGCAGTATTTCTTCACTAATAAAGAAGATATAAGGAAAGCATACTTATCAGACATTATTTGGCAGCAGAAATCCCAAACTGTTGATCTAATCTGAGTGGATTTTGCCTCTAATTTGTGAGGAAGCAGATGAAATTAATTTTTTTTTCTTCTAAAGTTGTCCTTGAACACAAAGGTGCCTAGTTATTTCGAAACAAAATTTAAGAGTTAACCACAAAGACAGCAAAAAGTTTTTAAACAACGTTGTTGAAATATAGCCAAAATATTCTGACTAGCAGTAAAATACGTATGTAATAAAGTATGAATTAAAAATGGACTAATAAGACTTTCATGTAGCTGTTTCGTTGGCTTCTATGCCAGATACAAAAAATAATCTGTATGTTTCCTATTAAGGGAAAATTATCCTTGTATTCTATAGATATATTAGCAATTTGTCAATTTAAAATTGTTCTTGAAAGGTCAGGATTCAAAGATTTGCATGTGTGTTTGTGTTTGATAAAGAGAACAGAGATACAAACAATTCCTTATGTAGTAGGAAAAGTCAGTTTT